>NW_009624571.1:0-3789 GCF_000690535.1 Cariama cristata | reverse complement strand
CCCTGTTTTAGCCAAACCAGGACACTTCTTCATACTGGAAGTTCCTTTCTAGTAAATGCATTGTATAGAAAACGTAATACATACATACGTGCATGCGTGTGTGTATCTCCATCCTTTCATGGTCTTGCCTGGCAAAGAAGCATTTCTAATATGTTTTCAGATCAAGGCCCATCAATGTGGGCTTTTTCCCCTTTTTTTCCTATTTTTTTAAACCATGGATCTAGGTTATTGTCAGTCAACATTTATTGCCTGAAGCTTCACTTTAGGCCCCAGGGGAAATCCCACAGCCTGGTGTGAAGCAATGCCATGCCATGCTGATGGTTGCTGGTGAATGGGTTCAAGCACCGACACAGCCAGCCTGGCTATTGCCAAGTGGAAGAGGCTAAGTATGTACCTCGGCCTTCTGGAGATCTTAATGATGCCTAATTTATACTGGAGACAAAACCCAGTAACTACTGGAGACTTTGTAAAAACACTTAGCACAGTCCAAATAATAACAGCACCAAGAACTCACACCATGGAAATAGATACATGCAGAAGATTTTTCTTTCTTTCCTTAACACAAAGATTTGAAAGGAGGGAGAAGTATCACAGATAGGCAATTCCTTTCAGAGAGGTTTCTTTATATATCTCTATGTGAAAGCTCTTGGTAAGGAAAGAAAAAATAAAGTAATGCTCTGAAATAAAATTTGTACAGATGTAGCTTTTTTTGAAATAACATCCCGTTTCTCAAGAATGCGATGTAGCCTTTAGTCAGCCTTGTTTCTTACAGTTCTCTGTGCTTTGCATGGTAATTAGCTGCTCGTGTTATCAGCGGCGCGATGCTCCCGGCTATTTCTTCAGCAGCCGCTGCCATTATCCTTGGTGGCCGCTCCTCGCATCCTCCTGCCAGCCTGTACGCCAGCCGCACGCCTGTGCAGATGTTTGACGTTCTTCAGGCTGCGCTGACTGAGGAACGAAGGTAATGGGCACAGCATCGGAGAGGGAAGAGACTAGAGCCCACTTCCCTCGACAGCTCGCCGAGACTTGCCAGCATTTTGCTGATGGTTCACTGGAGGTTCAGTGAGGCGAGTTTGTTATGACAGATCGCAAAATGCAAAGGAAGGCAAATGAGCTGGGTTCATAAATGTCAGAATAAATACAGGGTAGCAGCTCCTCAGCTTAGTTGGGAATAGCAGCCTCAAAACCTTTATTTTGTTTCAATTTTTTACATTTTTTTTGTAAGTAATTAAAACGTTTATTGCACAAGTGCACTGTGGCGTGCAGTCTCTCAAGAGGGTGGAGAGACTGCTTTGCGCAGATTGCCGGCACCGTTGACATCAGTCTTACGCTGCATGGCATCACGCAGCCAGCACCGACGCAATAGTGCTTGGATCAGGCAAGTCCACTCATGCAAATAGCGCATCGAGTGCTCTCTGCTGTTTCTTGTCGGCAGGTAATACAACCTCTTCTTTTAGTTGAGATTTCAAGAAAGATTTATCAGCTTTTTTTTTTTTTTTGTAATTAAGATATGACCATGAAGTTAAATTGAGGTTACCAAATTCCGAGGCAGTGTGGGTTCCTCTGTAATGTGAGTAGAGATGTAGTGGAGAAGAGCTTTTAATGTGAGGATGGGGAGTCTTTTCCATACCAACATCTACAGACACTTTTCAGACATACCTTATGTCCCACAAAAACACTCTGCGTTATGTTATATGATATCATGACAAAAAAAAAAAGATAAATATGGCCCTAGGCCATATGAAATTGAAGTTTCATGCTGTGTGCAGAGCATGGTCTCTTAACTTCCCGCCCTTATTCTAGAAAGTTTCTAATGTACAAACCATACAACAGTAATGTACGATCCTTACAAGTATTCAAAGCAAAAATAAACCAAAAACTTTATATTTGGCATTCAAAAGATGAAGAACAAAGAGGAAAATATAGAAATTGAGGTTTTTTCCAAATACTGTTTTCAGTTTTGCGTATCTTTGGTTTTGTGTTTCCAGCTTTTTTTGCCTTTTGAAAGGCAGTGTGATGATATTGACAGAGAGATGTGAAAAGTTTTTTTACTCCCTGCCCAGAGATACGCCATGCTAGGGAAAATAGCTAAAGTTTTAGTTCTGTGATAATGGAAAGTGTAATTTCTTGCTGATGAGTATTTGCAGTTTTATTTCATTACACTTATAGTAATATTTAATTTTGTAACAGAAGCTTGTTTCAAAACCTAGTCTGAAATACTGCCAAATATACCTTCAGTAGCTTTGTCTTCACGCAAAAATAGAGACCATCATTTTACTGTCTGTTCAATGTATTGCATACAGCATAAGATGGTCATCCCCTCCCTCCTCCTGTGAGATAGCAATGGACTAGAATAGCAAACTTGAGGTTGGGTGGTAAATTTGTTGCTCTGTGAACAAGGCGTTCATGATTGAGCTTTACACTCTCCATTGTTGTTAATGCGGTAACAAGTCATAGACTGCAGTTTGGGGAAGGAAAGGGAGAAAATAGAGCGAAATTCACCAAGAAGAGAGAAATAAAAGTTAGCTAGTATGAATTTTAAAATTCTTAAATATCCAGAGATTGTTGTGGTGTTTCTGTCTCTCTTGTTAGCTTCTTTGGGAACATGAACTCTTGGACTTGCACCCCTGCTCCAGCAGCAGGAGGGTCGCACGTGGCGTCCTGGGGCTCCTCAGGGACAGGGCTGAGATCAGAACAGGGCCATCTGCTCAGGGCTGCAGCTTCTCTTCAGCGTCTGTACATCAGATATGAGTAATTCTCCAAAGGCTGACTTTATAGCATGCCGAGTTCCTTTCCCTTTGAAATCAGTGATGTATCTCCTGGTGAGCAGTAAAGCTGACGGGCTGTGTTGCACCAAAAAGTTAATGCAATTCATTTGTTTGACAATCAAGGGCCATATTCAGCAAAGATTTATCAGGAGTGCTGACAATAAAGCATTTACGACTTTCTATGAATTGGCATGAAATAACAGCCACAAAAAATTATGAAACATAAATTGTTCCCTTGCATATGCATGGCTGTCATACTTCTGACCCTGGTTACAGCTGGTAGGCTACGAGCAGCTGCGGATCCAGACCCCTCAGTCACTCAGCTCAGGCTGGGGAACAGCGGTGATAGCGTCCAGGAGCAGGACTTGCACAAACTGGATAATGGGATTATTTGGGTGTGGTAGGCACAGAGATACCCATTTTTGAAAGTGTCTGGTGATTTTTAGGGTGCCCAAATACAGATGTGGTAGAGAAGTCTGATTTCCAGGTGAGAAGAGCTCAGCACTTTGGAAAATGAAATTGCTTTGATATTTCTCCAGGTGGGTACCTGAAAACTCAGAACCTCCAGGTGTTTTTTGAAAATGAAAGGTGAAGACCAAACTCACCTCCCTGCTAGCTATTTGGGGACAGTGATTTATCATATTGGTTTTGTTTCCATCCCCTCCTTCCCACATGGGAAGACCTCAAGCCCCAGCCTCCTGCTTCCTGACTTAGTTCTGTTCTGCAAAAGGAAGAAAACCTTTCTTTGAGGAATTGTGGGAGAACTTAGTGTGCTGAAGTAAATCCCCAGAAAACTTGCTTCATGCAGCAGCCACCTCTATCTTGTGGAATGCTGCAGGAGACAGGCACCCCCCCAGCATCAGTACCTCCATCCATGGGGTGCCCCCACTTCCCAGCTGTGCTGGGCAGTGCAAGGGAACTGTGGGCAGGGGGCAGGCAGGAAGGGGGGGCATAAGTATGGCAGGCTGGTGTCTCACTCTGCCTCGTCTGTCTTTGGTCAACAGCCGGCTGAACATGAGCC
>NW_009624570.1:309-4240 GCF_000690535.1 Cariama cristata | reverse complement strand
CTAAGAAACCAGGAGGTTTTCAAATTTTTCTTTACAGGTCATGTTTTCTGAACTCCTAGATTTGTTGCTTTTCTTTGGACTGTCTTGGTTCATTCTCAAGTTCAATGCCCAAAACGGAATGCAGTATGCCAGCTGGCATCTAACCGGGGAATGTGCAGAACAGATTCTCTGTGTTTTACCTATAACACATTTGTACGTAACGTGATTTTTTTCCAAGAATCTGACATTGTTGTCTAACATTTAGTTTCATTCTCAGGTCTTTTCCTTGCATGACTGCTGCAAGCCAATCCTTTCCCATTTGATTATTGTATAATGTGCTCTACTTACCCATATCAAAGTGCATCCTGTTTTTTCAAAGCATTGCAGCAATTCTCAAGATTATTTTAAGTTCTAACTGTGTCTCTAAAAGAGCAGTGTCTCTTACCATTGAGTCATCTGAAAATGCAATCGGGTTATTCATTATTCCTTCATCAAGTCATCAGTGAAAACATTCAATGATACTAGATAGAACACAGACCTCTGTGGAACCCTCTCTTAAACCCTTCCAGTTAGATAAAGAAATCTTACTACCTTCCCTTTGAATATTGTTGTGACCTTTAGCAGTCGTTTCATCTAGACTGTCTGGCTTGCTTGCGTGAGTGTCGTGCAAGATAGTGTCAAAAGTCCTGTTAACTCCTGCTGCATCTGCTTACCGCAAGCCTTCTAGCCTGTTATTAAAGTGACCCAGGTTGGCTTGGCATTGTTTATACATGTTGGCTGTTACTGACGATATTTCTTTCCTCTAACTACTTAAAATGCATGTATTTGTTCTCTTATCCAACTTGGAATCAAAGTTACAGAGTAGTTTATAGTCTCTTGGCTCCTTCGCCTCACCTTCCCTTACAGATAGCTATGCAAAGCAGAATGAACCTGACCAAATGGAGATGTAGAGATCTAGTCAGCACAGTGACTGCAAATCATTTCATCCTAAGTAGTTGTCTAAAATCGGCCATGTGAATGATGTCCTAGAAATGTTTGTTTCTCCACTGGATGCGGAAGCAGCAGCCTAGGGTAACTTGTTCAATATGAAAAGTTACGTGGTAGATGTTGTTCAAAGCATTTTGATATAGCTGGTCTGATAACAGCCACTGATAGATCCCTATCCCATTTTTTGCTAATTCAGGAAGGCAAGATGGCAGGAAACTACATCAAAAATAACCTTCTGCTGATGATAATTGCTGTTCACATCCCTGAACTGTCCCTACAATTTAAATACTTAGCATGTTCTTATGAAAATAATGGGATTCCTTCAACAGGACATAGGACTAAAAGGACTCCTAGATTATCAGATAGGTTTTAACATATTCATTATGACTGCATATATAATTTACAGGACTGGTTTTACTTCTACAGAGTTTTAGTCACTCCCTTTACCCTAGAAAGCTAAAGAAAACAGGCAAAGTAAGCAGTTACCTATTAAAATTGACATTCTAGCCTTTCCAGAAGTCCTAAAACCTCTTTTGTTTACATCCACCTTTTTATGACTTTTGCTGTTGCATCAGCCTTGAGTTGTTCTACTTTGCCTCTACAAAGATTGCTGGCACTGCTGTATTAAGCTTCTGTATTAGCGTTATGTCGTAGGTCCATGGTTTTCGGCATAAGTAACGCCCCTGTAAAAACCAAATTGAAACCCGGCAAAGAAGGAATGTATTCAGGCAGTTTTGGTTTTGCATGCATTTCTCTTCTAAACTTTGCAATATAAAATTTATTTTGCTTAGCAGTATTTAGTATACGAAGTATATAGTGTCTTGTCACATGGGGTATCTCAAACAGTTAAAATGGGTTACCTGACGCACTCTGATAGCAAGCATTTAAACCATAATCTAGACAAATCCCTTGGTTATAGTTAATCGAAACCTCCTATGCCAGTAGAACAAATAGTCACAATAAACAGATATTGAAATGTTACAACATATAATATCATCTTGGTGGGAGTTATAGTTCCTTTGAAAGACAGATCTTTTCCATATCTTCAACGAGTAATCCATTTGTAAAATGGCAGGCAGAGTTTGTAGAGAGAAGTAATACCTAAGACTGTTAAAAATACCTGCTAATTTGTCTAATGCTGTAGTATTCACAATGAACAAGACAGTGTTTTCACCATTGATTTAAGCTGACTTAAGAGTGGGTTGTTTCCGGAAGGTGTGGTCCCACTGTCACTCCTGCCCTTGGCACTCCTTGTGGCAGTGCTAGCTGATAGAACTGCACAGTGGGTTGGATCAGGAACTGATCTGGCTAAAAACCAATCTTTTCTTTTAGTCCCTTTGGTTTTCAGCTGCATCAGTTTCCTGTTCTGACTCACTGTGTTGCCTACAAGCCAAAAGGAGTTAGAATGCAAAGCGAGGAGCAAAATGAACGCCATGGTCAGCAGCTTGTTCCAAAATTGGTTTAAACAAATTGTGAGACCGCTGGCTGAGTGAAGGATGGAGTTCCAGCCTTTAGTTCTTTATTTCCTTTGGGGTTTTTTGAGCAGTATGGATGTTACAACATAGCTATAATGTTTCCATTACAAATCTCTGTTACATATTAAATTACCGCCTTTATATTATCTTGAGTTTCTCGTAGTACTCTTGGTCTGGATGTAGATTCTGCCACTGTAAAACCCTGATCTTGCAGTAAGCTCTGAGGTTCACAGTGCAGTGCAGCTCATTGCATGAAATTGGCTTAACTGACTTCTTATAAACATGTCCATGTTCTGTAGCAGGTGAAATGCAATGCGCATCTTTGCAGATTCAGTGTCACTTGCAGCTACAACCAACCTCGGAGTTGTATTTCCTCATGGCTGGTGCTTACTAGATAATTATGGGGAGTAAATACTTCTTGTTTTAAAAAAAAGAAACAAAATCATGACAGTTACTTGCAATCAGATATGTCATCTTATTCTCTTCTTTTGATTAGCAAAATAAGTTAAAAATTCTTATCAATATCAAGGTGCATGATAAGGAAGGTAAATTATTTAGACCTTTTAAAAGTAGCTCCTAGAGATAATTAAAAGCTTCCAAAGCATTTTAATTAGTAGACTGAAAATATTATAAATTAATATGAACTGCTTTGGTATCTTCTGCAGCTGGTCAGTTAGAGTATTTATTGAAACCCTAGAAGTCTTTTAAAAATACAACTAGGAATGAAATATTTTAGCATTTTCTTTCCAAAGGATCTTTACAGTAAAGAAGAACTGGGTATTATTAACTTTCTAGTCTATCCTTAGAAGCGTCCCTAGAAAGAGGCAGCTTGGGAAGAAGCAGCTGTCACCAGTGGTTAGCTTCCTTGCTTGAAACTCCTCTGGACTTGAGAAATGACAGTTTTCTGTTGTCCCATAATTTTTGGCTCTCTCCTCCCATCATAGTTTTATCTCTAATTAACTTTCATACTTTCCTCTGTTATATGCACATTACTGTGCTATCCTAGATCTAGTCAACCTTCCCTCTTTGGAGGACTTGCTAAACTTTTGAAGCTTGAGCCTCTCCTTCAGGACCAATAGATTTTAAGTGTTCTGTAATGGCTCCTGTGACTCCTTTGCAGCACCATGCATGCGTGTCTGCCCACAACATCTGTTGCCATTGCCAAAGAAATAATCTGTTTATCCACCTCTACAGCATCCATGTCTGAGCTGGTCCTGCTGGGCTTCCAAAACAGTCAGTGAGGACCTATTCATTATAGTTGAGGAAGCCTAGCTATAGCTTACCGCATCTCACTGTCTAAATAAATCTAAATGATTAATCTATTTCAAATATTTCCTTATTTCCATCGATTCTGCTGTAGCCTGGCTTACAAGCTCAGATGCGGACTTGTATAAAACTGGGTGCAATAAACCCTATTCTTGGTAAGCGAAAGCCTCTGACGGAGCGAACTCCATCCTTCAGCCACTGCTAACAGCAAGTGGTTTGGGCCG
>NW_009624570.1:0-299 GCF_000690535.1 Cariama cristata | reverse complement strand
GCGTGCCCAGGCTCTCGAGGGCAAGCTCAGGGCGTTATGCCACCTCACACGCACTGCCGTTAAGAACAGCTCCAAAACTGTCGCTACTGTCTTCAGTGACGGCCGTGGTGGGTCAGTCTTTTTTTTTTTTTTTTGGTTCTTCAAGAGTGATTTTTAAAGTAGGCTCTTCTAGTCAGATCTGCTGCACAAAGTAAACCAGAATTTCACTCGCTAACCCCTGGGTCGAGTCCCCCCTTAACTTCTGGCTGAGCCGAAGCACGTTATGCTGAGGGCGCCCAGCCGCAGGGCCGGCGCCCCCC
>NW_009624569.1:1432-2363 GCF_000690535.1 Cariama cristata | reverse complement strand
TCGCTGCTGGGAGAAGGGATGTGAGTGTCATGGAGAAAAGAACGGGATCACACAGGGGCTCCGGGTGGGTTTTGGAGCTGGTGTAAGCTGGCACCGGTCCCACCAACATGGGGAAAGCTCTGCCTGGTCCCACCAGCAGAGAAGCCGGCCCTTGGTCGCTCTTGCTCCCCACTCGAGCACGCAGTGTTTCGGCGAATGTGCTGAAAAATAAACACGTTTCCTTACAGCTCCACATGCAGAAATGTTACCCTTGGCTGCACGCGAGAGGCCGGCCGCCCTGGGACTGAAGGGGCTTTTGTTGGGGAAAGGACTGCAAGAATGATTTGAAAACTCCTTCTAGGTTTCTCTTCCTGCCTCCTTCTCCCAACCTTTCCCTGGCCGACAAAGATGATCCTGGGGGATGGACGGCTCTGCCCCACGGCTGCAGCCTGCACGGCTCAGAGAGCATCCCCCATCGCTGGGGCAATGGCTGGAGCCCAAGCCCCTGCACTGCCAGCTCCTTCCCAGCTCTTCTCCCTGCTCCCTGCGGGCTGTGTACGCCCCAGGCTCCCTCCTCTCTCCCACCCAGCCCTCCCAATTAAATGTTTCTGAGCGAGGTTGTCTTGAAGTGTCTGTAGCTTCAGAAATCCCCGGCAGGTTGCCTCTAAGGAGCGGTTTCAAAGACTTTAACCACTCTCTGATACGGGCTCAGTGCCGCTGCCGGGAGATGCTGTAGCTCCGGGGTGGCTGCACGCAGCCAGTGGGACCTGGGCACGGGGACGGCCCAGCCCCAGGCACTGCTGACCCCGGGTTTTTCGGAAATTCCCGGTCCAGGTCCCCAAACCTCCCAGCCCTTCATGCACGGCTCAAGCCCTGGGTGCGGCTCTCCGCAGACAACCAGGACAGGGCTGGAACCAGCCTGGTATGGAAACATCGCTTGTTTGCATCCGTA
>NW_009624569.1:0-1415 GCF_000690535.1 Cariama cristata | reverse complement strand
GCCAACAGCTACGTAAGGAGGAGTTTGATTTCATACGTCAGGATGGTGTCTGATGGAAAGAAACAGGGCAGTAGCTGGGCGGGTGTGCAAGCAACGCCGGAGTGATGGGGAACGTTTAGCCTTGAATTTGGGAGCTCTGACTTGGTGCGTGAGGCTCATGGTTTGCTGGGCCACCGACTGCCTGCTCGGAGAGGAGTTAAGTGAAATGCAGGCTGTAAAGATGCTGCTCAGGATGGTCCCTCCTGGGCCCTGGGGACAATTCCAGCCGCCAAGCAGAGGACGGTGCAAGCCCAGGTGCGGTGCCATCCCCAGCGGCGTCTTGGCAGATGGTCCAAGGAGCCACCGGGCTGGGATGTCCGGCTGACCGTCCTGGCCGTGCTGGGACAGCTGTGGTGCAGGGTGAGAGGGACACGGGGCAGCGCGATGCCGTCAGGATGAGGCCCCAGGCTCCCGGACAGAGTGGGACAGATGCTCCTCGGCACCGCCTCCAGATGTGCATTTCATTCCGATTTAATCAGATATTTACTGTGAGACCATAAAGCCGTGAACTGCTCTCGGACGCGTTTCCAGGGCTATTCCCCAGCCTCTTCCCCTGCACAACCACCACCTCCCGCCACCAAGCCCGTCCCTGACTGTTTAATTGCCTCACTTAATCAATGCAAATGAGTTATGAGCCATGAATGGTCTCTGATCCCTGTGCAAATCCCTGTAAAACATGCAGCTGGAAAAACTCTTCCCCAGCCTTTGGCTGGTTTCCCCTCCCTGTTTGCTGAAGCACGTGCTGCCCAGCTCCCCGAGGCAGGCTGTACCTGCCGGGGCTCGTGTCCCTCTGTCCGCAGGGTGCCGGCCATCCCACCCACGACGTGCCCTGCACTGGGGTGGCTGGCAGAGCTCCCCTGGCAGCGTCCGAGGGCACGAGTCAGGGCACCATGTGCTCCCATCAGCTAGAAAATCAGCAGGGCTTTTCCTTCTGTGATGTCCTCATATTGGCACAGCTCTGCCCTCATCTGCCTCCCCACCGACGTCTTCGCTTTCCACGCCTGCCCTGAGCTGTGGGTGCTGCAGGGTCCCTGCACTCCTTACTGGGCATATTTTTTTAATAACCCCATTTCTGTGTATTGCCTCTGTCCTGCACGCAGCCCCTGCTCACGTTTGGCAGGTTGCCCAGGCTTGAACACCCTCAACTTTCACTGCCGAGCTGTATCAATATGAATTTCCAGTCCCACATGAAACCTACTGAACCCTGGTGGCACATTTGCAAAAGTCAGCCCTTTGGGGGTTTATTGAACAGTTCCTTGTTGCAAACGTCAGGGAGGTTGGTTGTGAAACTTTAATGGTTTCCTTGGAGGACAACAGCTGGATCTACTGATGTGGCCGTCCATGCATCCACCCACCCATCCACCCATCCATCCATC
>NW_009624568.1:4700-8305 GCF_000690535.1 Cariama cristata | reverse complement strand
GTTTCTGTACGCTTGAGGAGTTTCGGTGGTCGGCTGCAGCCCGGCTCTGGGGACGTGTTGCTTGAACTTAACGTTCACTTCCTTATGAAAAAAAAAAAAAAAGTTTAAAAACTGCCTGAAGTATGAGAGAGAGCTGAAACCGTCTGCGGAGCTGTCGTGCGTGCAGCCGGTGCTGCGTGGCGTTGCTTTGAGGTGTGCCCCGGTATTGTCAGAGAGCGGTCTGGGGGTGACAGTAAACAGCAAAACCCCTGGCACTTTCAAATCATACCGAGAGCGACGTGCCTGGCTGCCTGCAAGGGATGTAGTGAGGGCTGTCAGTGCGTCCTTGGAAGAAACAAATTGTGACTAGTTTTCTTCTGTGACTGCTTTGAAACTTCAATTGATTTTTGAAGGAGCGAGCAACCGCTAAAAAGTTGATGGTGTGTCTCTTAACCTTCATACCCTCGTTGAAATGATGTTTCTCAGCAAAGTCTGGTAAAACACAGCATCTGTCTTTGCTGACTTCGTGGGGGTTTTCTAAAAATGGGTGGAGTAATTGGTAGTTCAGACAAATTCTCTGTGTTCAGATACTTCGTTTACATACAGACCAGGGTGATGGGATGCTCAGTGGCTGTCAGCTCTGTTTTAAAAAACCTTAGGAGACTGCTAGTGACTTCTGTATGTCAGAAACTGAATCGTTCTACCAAGCTGACACTTCAAAGATTAACTTGTAGGCTGCACTACTGACTAAAAAGGTGGCAATGTTTTACATTGTCTTACACTCTCTTCTCAATTGTCAAGGGTTTTTTTTACCAAATATAGATAATCGTAAACTGTTGGAGGCGGGGCAGGCATAAAAATTAGTCCTGAACTGTACTGAAGAACAAGCAAACAAAGAATTTTAAGTGCAACCTACCTCTGGAGAAACAAAAGATGTGCACTGTAGTGCTGCGAAACTTTCACCTCTTCATTTGAAATGTGTTTGGCTGAGTAAGGACCAGGTGGTGATAACCCTACAGAGAACACACAGTGTCTCCATCTAAAACAACTTACATCTTCCCAGTAAGTTCTGGAAGAAGCAAGAACTGTACTTGCTTAACTACGCAACTTTTTTCAGTCACGTGGGTAAGTTAGGTCGAAACTGAGGCGTGAAACAGGAGTTAAGTTTTCAGCTTCCTAGAAATGGCATGGAACCTGCATATGGCCCTCTGGGTTGAGACACGCAGAGGATGTCCGAGGATGTATTGGGGTACAATGTTTTCTGCACTGAAGTAGGCTTTCCCATTTGAAAGGTAGGTGTGGGCTGCTTTATCTGGGCTTCTAGCACTTAGGATAAGGTTGGCTGTATACATCTTAACTCTCAAGGTGCAGTCTCGGGCTAATTGAAGTCATTTAGGTCACCCAGCCTCTAGGAGAAGGGCTTTGTTAGCCTTTCAAACAAGAGTTGATTGAATTCTGCTAACTCTTTTGAATTGATAATGCTTTTTACAGAGCTTGCCCCCTGCCACCAGATCCTGCAGAAGATGGCGAGTCCTCTGAGGAACAGTAGATGTGATCTGACCCTGACTTTAATGATAAACACCATGTCTCCTATACTCAAGTTGGTTTTTGTATATTTGTATAGTTTTTTAGTTTGTCATGGCTTATGTTCAACTGTTGTACAGAACTAAAAGTGTAAGTTTGAGAGACTGCAAGAACACTGTGGTGAAATTAATATATACTTTTTGAAGCTTAGCATTCAGTATAAGTGACTGTTTCAATTTTTATCTTGGTTTTTCTGAGTTCCTCAGTGAGTCCTGCATACAGTGCAGCTTTTTGTCTTTTGATTGCTTCGTGCTTGTCCGAGACATGCGTGATCATAGTTGTTCTGTTTTCAGAAAGCAGATCCTCTAATACACTGAAGCATTCTGAAAATACATCCGTATTGTGTCTTTATTGAAGTAAAACCTGTTAATGATGGCCTCTTTGTCTGAAGATGGGAAAGCTGGATTTGAAAACGTACCGGTGAGGTGGAAGAGCAGCTCTCACTTGCTACAACTTAGAGGTGAAGTTTAATTAAAGCAAACTGGGTTGTTCTAATGAATCAAACCCCTGAAAGCCCAGGGAGCAATAAAATGCTAAAAACAAATAAAACTTGTTACTATGAAGGGTCTGAGCCTGTCACACAACTTTTGGGGTACTTTACATGAAAGAGTGAGTGGGATCTTGTGGAAAAGAAGCGATGGGTCTTACTCTCAGGGGTTCTGCTCGTGCTCTTCCTTAGAAGCACCACAAATGATCAGAGTATAGTTGAGCTGATGAAAAGGTGAGTGTTTGTGCATGAGGAGAATTTAGTGGCAGCTCTAGTACATCAGCCTGGTATATTTATCATAGGGAAAGGGGTGAACACTGACAAACGCCTATTCCTCAAAAGTCTACAAATGAAAAGGAGGGTTGTTACAGAAAAGCAGTTCAAGCTGTTTGAATGAGAAATAGCAAGTGAGGGTTTCTCTTTAACAGAAATTAAAGGGAAAAAAAATTATGTAAATTAAGGGGAATAAGCTTGTGCTGTACAAACTACAGACTACTTTGCCCTGGCATCACACACAATAACAAAAGAATCTTGCTTTCTGGTTATTTTTTTGGTGAACTGAACCACAGTGTTAGTAGGGTAACACACTGAACAGGGTGTTCTGTAAGTAGCTGTGTAAGATCTTACCTGCGTTCCTGGTTGCAAACCATTTGGTACCGGTGTGTCGTACAGGGAATGGGGCAGCTAGCACTCTGCTAGCAGGTATTTTCTTTCTTGGTGTAGAGAGGCCAGGAATTGCTTAATAATCTTAGTAACTTTGTTATCTCAGGCTGCAGAAATATTCTGCTACCCCTTTGTTAGCCAGAATGAAGTACTGGTGCAGCTAAGGGCTTGTTTATGTGAGGATATGCCTGTGCTGCTTCAGGTCCCGTGGCTACAGAGGCACCAAGGTGGCTCTTTCCTTTGCCTTTTGACATGCCAAACTAGCTGTAGTCCTCAATCACAGTTTCTCCTCTAAAATTGCCAGGGAGCCAGCAAAACCTGCTGCACTCTGAGATCTGCACTCCTGTGCTAGTTGTGATTATCGGCCCCAGGAGGGCTAAGCAGCTGCAAGCTGGGGAAGGGAGAAGGGCTAAGAGCTACTCTTGACAAAATTAAATCAAGACCGTTTTCCTAGGCTGGTAATCAAGGCACAATACTGGTGAAGACCTTAACGAAGAGGCTTTGGGTGGCTCTGATATATGTGTTATTAAAAAGTTAAAATCTGATGGAGGAAGAACTTAAGAGGCTGTGTAAGGGTGTGATGTGCACGCTGTGCGCAAAAGGAGCTCAGGGTCAAATAGTTGACTACATGGTACACATCTACCCTGCTGTAAATTCTCGTAAAACAGCAAAACTCAGTATTAAGGAGCAGCTAAAACTACTTTTGCTTCTAATAAATAAATATGCTCCCTCTGCATAGATAAAATACAATCCTAACGTTTACATCAGGAACTGCAATCTTAAAGCTAAGGCCCAAAGTTTTTTCCTAGTACAGGAGTCTCTGGGCAAAATGCAAGAAAAAGTATTTGCTTGGGTGCACTCCCGTCCCAGGGGGAATATAGGAAAGTAACCT
>NW_009624568.1:0-4690 GCF_000690535.1 Cariama cristata | reverse complement strand
GCTGCGCTGCGGCTGGGACAGCTGGTTTAGCTCCAGCCACATCCCTGCTGCTAACCTTTGAGTTTGGCTTTGTAGGGGAAAGTGGAAGAGCACCCAGCTATTCTGAAAATGAGGAGGAAAAAAAAAAATCTAAGAGGGAGAGATTGCTAAAGCATAGAGCTCCAGATGACCCAAAATATAATTTGTAGATAAGACACCAAAGACTTGTAGAAGGTTTCCACATCCAAAAGCTTGCCTATTTTTTTTTCCAGCTATTGTTGCTCTAATAAAAAAAATCCTCTTTAAAACAATGCTCCATAGGTCTTTGATTGCTCGGGGAGCTATATTCACACTGCGCCACCCTGAATAGATTGCTAAACAATTTATATCTATTGCTACAAATGCTTTAATCCAGCAATATGATTAATAGCAAAGTTTAACATGGTGAAGAAGGGTCACATGCAGTGTTGAAAATAAATTTAAGACAAAGATAAAGTGGCTCTATCGGTGTAATGCTACAGCACCTAACAGAGGTTTTCCCCGTGCAATGGGATTTCTAGTCTTAGGGCAAGAGGTATAGTCTGGAGAACCTCTTAAGGACAACGATCAGCTGGAAATCCGGTCAGTTATTTGTATTCTTACTACAAAGTAGTTTTCACTTTTGAGCTCACTTCTTGTAAATTTAAAGAATTACTTGATAATGATGCTATTTTGGTTATAATCCATATGAACACCATAACTCCCTGTTTTTTTACAGGGGAAAAAAAAAGAGGCATACAAAACCAGCTAAAGCCCAGTGCTTGTGAATGCCCTCTGTAATTAGAATTTTCAATTTAATTTATAAAATAGAGAATGGGAGCAAGCTGAGACCTGCCAGCAAGAGTAAGACCCACCATCATGACCCTGCACTGACCAATTTATCAATCTCAACTTATTAACACACTTATGAGCATCCATTTAAAAAAGAATAAGTACCCAGAGCTGACAATAGATGTCAGCAGCATCTCCAGCTACCAAACGCTGAATCGTGCCAGAGACCAGGACAACACCCATTCTGCCTTGTTCCAGTTTATTTCTTTAGCTAACATGCAGGGAATATGTAAGTGTATGGATGAAAGACTGAAATTGCTTGGTATTTCCTGAGTGTCAGTGTTATCGTGCCAGGTAACGGTCTCCCCAGGCAAATGGCATCAGCAAAATCACCCACCGTTTCACCAGCTAAATCACCCTGGCTTGCTCAAACCCAGAGCTGGAGGAGCAGGAACAAGCAGTAAGGGGAACTCGCTCCGCTCGACAGATTTTTTTCCCCAACATGTGGAGTTTTATGCACGTAGTCCAAATCATTTTTCTGATCCCTGACCTTGAGAGTGTCCCAGCCTTGAGAGCACTAATGAGCATTAAACTGCCCTGAATGGCCTCAGCTGGGACCTGCACCTGAAAGGTCCAGCAGCAACTTTTAGCCCAGGCTGGGGGCACCCAGACCTTTCCTGGGGGATGATGGATGGATCTATGTTGTGAGCAGTTCATTGCTGGTCCAGGCTCCTTGATGGTTCTTGGTCCATCAAGCCAACCCAGGCCAGCAAAAGCAAGGTTTCTCCCCAGGGAAAAGGGCTGATTTCCCATGGAATGGCCAAAGTATCCCTTCTCCCTCCGTGCTGGGGCTTGGACTGAGCTGCTGCCAGATGGGTAGTGATGTGGGGTTGGGAAGGGGGAAAAGGGCGAGGGGTGGCTTGAGGGGAGAGCAGGCAAGGGGTTGTGGAGATGGGGTGAGAGCACAGGATGTTCACTGCTGGCATGACCAGCCATGTGTTTTGGTAGGTGCTCTTGGATGCTCCAGAAACAACTGTAAAATGAGCACAAACAGGGTGTTTAGGAGAGGAGATAGTAGTGTTTTGAAATTATGAAATCCTAAGGGTCTAATGTGTTGAATTTTAAATCTTAGGGGACAAAATTATCTTTGTCTGGGTAAGAGAGTATGGTGGGGGGATCCCATCCATTTCCATCCCCATTTCCATCCCTCTTCAAGTAACGTGGGATAATCGCAAAGTTTTGATGGTGCAGAGCATTTTCAAGCTTTTCCTGGCAGAGTCCTTCTACCCTCATGTCCAAAACAGGACAGACAGAATGTTTCTGTTGGATCTAGCTAGGCTGGGCTGGAAGGATCTCCTCTGGCTCTCCCGAGGGGATGGGGCCGTCCCCCAACTCCTACAGCCGGGGCTGTGCAGGGGGGCAGCTGTTTGGCGGGGAGAGCAGATGTCCCTGTTGTGGGGACACAGATGGAGGGGAGGGGGTAAAGGGCCGTCAGCTGTTGGACTGCCACCCTCTCGCCCTGCCGTGGGAAATCTAATGTGAAACCTCGGAGACCTCATCCCCCAGATGAGGGGTTTTCATCTCTTTTTTTGACTTTCAAGGCTTTATCTAAGAAAAAACCCCAAACCTGTTACCAGGCTATGCTGGACTGTGTCATGTACGATGTCCACTTCGTATCGCTGGCTTTTTTACTTCCCACTCCTTGAAATAAAGCCTCCCTGCTGCAGATGCCACGGTTTTGAGTTCAGATCCTGCTTGCTTATGCTATGGGAATGGTACAGGACACCTTTTTGCACAGCTGTGCTGTTAATTTTAGTAAATGCCAAGCCTGCTCATATATATTCGTGCTCTGAATTGAATGATTACAGGGGCTGTTTCCATCGGGAGAGAGAAGGATGAGACCCTGGTACCTTCTCGATCTACATGGTTGCTCCTCTGCTCTTACTGTCCTGGCAAAATACGCTCTTTTAATTGCTGGTTTTTTTCCTGATTTTGATTTTTTCTCTTTGTATGCTTACCGGCAGCATTACCCAAAACGATACAAGGTCTCTTTGCGCTTGTGTCCTGCAAGGTCCCCCCTGCCCACGCTGCTCCGGTGCTTGTGCCAGGGTGGTGCCTCCCTGTGCCTGATCCTGAACAGGACCTTCATTGTCCTTCCCGCTGTCCTGGACAAAGGGGTATTGTCCTGCCCACCAGCTCCAGCCAGCCGCCCAGTAGCAACGAGCCAGTTCATCCCAACTGAAGATGCTGCAGCAGTTCCAAGAATAAAAGTAGGACGTTTCCCTTCTGTTAATAACAAGGCACTTGGGAATTGGTCCAGCTTTTCACCTGTCTTGGTTGAGGATGAGGAGCCGAGCGTCGGTGGTAAAACCTCCAGTGGGATGGTCCTAACCCACCCAAAACATTTCTGGATCAGCTGTGAGCTCCCTTTACTGCCATATGTCTTTCAACACATGGGCCATTCTTACAATAATCCTCCAGCAGATTATCACAGGGCTATTGAGAATCCGCGTGTTTAATACAATTTACCAAAATAATTACTCGGACTAAAATTGTTTGACGATAAACGATTTTTTAGAATTAAGATACTCATTGGGAGCTCCCAGATGGTTCAGAGCAGAAATGGGGACAATTCAGATGATGGTACAATTTCTATCTGAATGATGAAGCGTATTTCAAAATGGAAACAGGGATGCGGCTGCCCCTGAGCTCTCCAGGGATGCGTGTCCTGCTCCAGAATAATATAAGCTGTTTTGGTGAATTCGTACCATTTTCTCCTTATGGCACTTTAAAAATGGGAGTGCTGAACCTTAACATTGCAAAAGTGCTTCAGCCACAGTGCTTCTTCCTTTTATCAAAGATGGGGTGATGCCAATATTAGGTTTTTTTCATTAGTAATACCACAAAGAGACAAAAAGTGCAAAATAAGCTTATCCCAGAGCAGAGGCTTGGGATAGTGTTAGACATGATGATGCCAGGACAGGCTGTTTAGGTGGCCGAATTAAGACATTTTATTTTTTATATTAATAGTGCCAACTTAAAAGGTATAACATTGTAACTAAGTCAGCAGACTGCACATACGTAATAGAACAAAGAGTAAGCAAAACTGCAAAAGTGAAGTATTAGCAAGTTTTAGTAAAACTAGGATTTATTTTCTGCTTAATTATGGCACCACGGGAAAAATTACAAGCCCAGCCTTGGGAATACGAGGTAGCGAGAGACAGATACAGTTTTAACACCTGAATTATGGATCTAAATAAATTTTCCAGGTGATTTTTCAAAATTAACCCATAGCTCATTCTTGGCAGGGGCCACGCACTGACAAGTTGTGGCTGCGCAGCCAGTTAATGAGGTTGCCCCATGGGCTCTGGGGCTGGCGAGTCGCATGCTGGGGATGAAGGTTTTCCTCACAGTGTTTTTTAACCATTTTCAAGGCATATTGCAATTTAAAACATTCATCTGGAAAATATCAAGTTCTGCTTCGCCAGAAGCGGCCTGGGAGCACTCAGGTGATGACCTCTGGCAGGTTTCTGCTCCTATCCTGTCATGTTTCCTCAGCAGCTACTAAAAGCTGGGATATTATGAGCTTTTAGCGGGATGTGAGGTGTTTCAGGAGCCGCATTTTTTCTCTGAAAGTGGTTTGCAGCCATTGTTACAAATAACTCTTGGAGGTGCTGCAGGCAGAAGAGATTCGAGGCAATGATTAATTCATCTCTAAGTTTAAGACTTCTGTTTTATCACCTAGCTTTCTGTGTATCTTTTTCCCTTTTTATAGCCAAGTTTTCCCCTCTCACAGACGCAGCAGCTTTTTGCAGGGCGGGAAGCAGAGGGTGGAACTGGGGCTGCGGCGAGATGGGCTGCTGAGCACGGCCCTGCTCGCATACCTTCCCCCTCAGCGCTG
>NW_009624567.1:303-2474 GCF_000690535.1 Cariama cristata | reverse complement strand
TGGTTTGGGTTGGAAGGGACCTTCAAAAACAAGCTAGTTCCAACCCCTCTGCCATGGGCAGGGACACCTTCCACCAGACCAGATTGCTCAAATCCCTGTCCAACCTGGCCTTGGGCTACTTTGTACAGGGCGAAGAAATCAATGAATTAAAACACTACACTCAATAATAGCCAATTTGAGCACACACTGATACCTGTGAGTAACTTACCTATTGACCAGTTTAAGTGTTTGCAAGGCCACAGCCTTTATAAGAAATTGAAATTTAGAAATAGCATTGTTATAAAACAGTGGCAAAATTATTCCTGTGTACAAATTAGTTTAAAAGAAAACCTCTGAAATGTTATCTACTTTAATCATGTGCCTATTCAACTCAATAGTCCATGCATGTCTTCACCTTCCAAAGTATTCATACAGTTGAAAGTTGAGGGATCCCTATTCTGTCTCTGTTTACACATGTAATACCAATGAGACATCAAGACTACAAAGAGGTTCACATGATCCTAAATGATATACAGCCTATATTGACTTTCATTAGGAATATTAACTATTTTTCTGACAGTCAGAACAACACCCATATCAATGAGCTCAAATGCACAAGCCTTCATGTATTTTAGATCTAATCCTTTCCTTTTACACTACCTACTGGTTTTATAAAGGTTGTGAGAAAAGAAAGAAAAAGAAAGAAAAAAAATGTACATCACCATTCGTCACATATGTATTTTTTAAAAAGTTATTTGTAAATAGAAAAATGAAAATTGCCACTACATCTTGCTTAACATTCACGAGGGATGCTGTCCTGAAGACAAGTAAGGCCTGATACTGAAAGGTTGGAGTAGCAAATCCTGCTCCTCCTTTTCCCCTTCAGCTGACAAAACAAAAAAACCTAGAGACTTGGGAAGATAAAATTATTCCTTTTACCTTGAAAGCATGATGCAAAATTTATTGATGGACATTTGTAAAACACTGAACTCTACTGGACATAACCAACAGCAGGAACTTCGTCCAGGAAAAGATCAGTGAGTCCTGAGTGTATACTGGAGGGAAATAACTAGTGAGTCTATAGTAAAGCTCTGTAATGAGGATCTTCGGGGACCTGTGGGTCCAGTTCCTCGTAAGTCATGGAAAGAAAAGTGCAGCTTAGAATCCATCCAATATCCAACATTAAATGGTAGCAGTTGTACACTTTAAGGACTCTTGGTCATCACAGTAACTCTGTAGCTTTTATTGTTGAGATGGAAAATCAATTCTATTTCTATTCTGTTTTCCTATGCAGGGGTGAAAAAAGTTTTTTTAAAAAAAAGAAGAGAAGAAAACAAAACCACAATAATCTAACAGTCAAAGAATGTAAAAGGGAATTTGGTTCTGCAGTTCTGCAGCATTATCCTTAGGACTGCGCTATGTCATGTTTCTCTTCTTAACATTTGATCAGATTCCATTCTGAATATTGAAATTTTTGTACAGGTAAGTCTATTAAATTCATTATGTTTTTGCGAATAGTATTTGAACAAAATGTTTTTTAGTGCTTTGAATATTTAGTATGTCTCTAATTGCCACCAAATTATAACTTATAAGAGTTAATTCTTCCATATAAGATATTTTGTTCTCTATGACCCTAACTTTTTCTCACATGGTAAAATCAATTTCAACTGGTGATTTATTATCATTTGTGGAGAGTAAGATCAATGTGTGAATTATTTACAAAACAACAAGCAAACACTCCTGAAAATTTTATTCTCAGTTATAGATCTCACTGGCTTTAGTGTGGGTCTTGAATTATATTTATTTTTGTTATTTAAAATGTCATGATATCAAAATAAATAAAAGAAATAGTCCAGAGAACATCAAGTGTATTTTCTCATTATCACTGGGAATTAACATTATTTATTATATCAAAGTGTGTGTGTGCGGGGCTGGGATCTAGAGTCCTTGTGATCTCTGTCCTACTCAGAGATTGAAAGACCACACACTTCAGCACAGGGAGAGGATTAATTTCACCTAACTTTAGTTGTCTATAGTGTAGATGTGAGTTGTCTAAGTGACCACTGTAGATGGTAGAGGTATAATCAGTAGAGCAAATGGGACAAAAGGTGCTATTGATATGAACCAAAGTAAAATATCTTTGTGGGGCTGAGTGGATTTGCTCCCCCAACACAGGTAAGTAACCCTGCTGA
>NW_009624567.1:0-287 GCF_000690535.1 Cariama cristata | reverse complement strand
CACTAAATATAATAGCAGCACAGTGTATCTCTGCTAAGATATATCTGAACAGGGGCAGATGTAGTTGCCCACATTCTAGATGAATCCTGTTCCAAATGGATATACGACTATTTTTCATGTAAAGAAACTCTAAAGTAGTAGGTTTCATATTGGAACTTGTACATTTCCATTTTGCCCACTGTGAATGTGTTTGTATGTAGATATACACATGCATACAGATTTTTATATGTAAAAAAATGTGTATATATATATATTGTACTGGTTTTGTCTGGGATAAAGTTAATTTT
>NW_009624566.1:0-1353 GCF_000690535.1 Cariama cristata | reverse complement strand
GCTCAGCATGTGTGCTCAGCATGTGCGCTCAGCATGTGTGCATAGCATGTGTGCTTAGCATGTGTGCATAGCCATGTGTGCTTAGCATGTGCGCTTAGCGTGTGCTGTGCGCTCAGCATGTGCGCTCAGCTGTGTCCTTAGCATGTGGGCTTAGCATGTGCTGTGCGCTCAGCATGTGTGCTTAGCCATGTGTGCTTAGCCATGTGTGCTTAGCATGTGCGCTTAGCATGTGCTGTGTGCTCAGCATGTGTGCATAGCCATGTGTGCTTAGCATGTGTGCATAGCCATGTGTGCTCAGCATGTGTGCTCAGCATGTGTGCATAGCCATGTGTGCTTAGCATGTTTGCTTAGCATGTACACTTAGCATGTGCGCTTAGCATGTGCTGTGCGCTTAGCATGTGTGCTTAGCATGTACACTTAGCATGTGCGCTCAGCATGTGTGCTTAGCATGCCTATATGCACTTACATGCCTCCAGACACTTACACACATGCCTATGCACGCTTACAGACACACATGCATGCATTTATGCACACACATGCATACTTATACACGCACACACATGCTTATGCACACATTGGGCCGTATATACTGCAATGAGGATACACATATGTGCACACGTGCACGCTCTGGCAGACACACGTGTGCACACACTCACGACAAAGCACCCAGCGGCGTATGTCCTCCTCCAAGACACGTGTGCCTACGTGTATATATGCACTAAGGCACGTGGACTGCAACAGGGGTGCAACACACCCCTCAGCAGGGGCACACGCCTGCACACGCGTGCATGCACACACATGTGCACTCCAGCCCAGCCAACAGGGACACGCATCCACACGCGTGCACATGCACAGCCCCCCAAATCCAAACACGCCCCCCCCCCCCGACACCTGGGTTTGCTCCCAGCCCTGGAATTCGCCCTCCCCGGGGGGCCCCGCGGCTCTCCCAGCTCCCCCCAGCCCCAGGGATGGTGCTGAGGGGCCGGAGCCCAGCCTGGCTCCGTGGGTGGGGATGAGTCAGGGCCACGGGTGTTATGCTGGTGATGGCACCCAAACCGGCCCCACATGGCCCGTTGGCCCCATCCTGCCCGGCACAGGGCGTTCCCAGCACCCTTGACACCGTGTTCATGCCTCGCCCTGCTCCAGTTCCCACGCCAGCGCTGAGTGGGGAAACTGAGGCACGCTGGGGATTTCCAGTGTGGGGAAGAGGGGAACAAAACCCCGGCCTCCCCCGCCACCCTTCCAGAGGCCCCCAAATTTCCTCTGGCACCCTCCACCCTGGAGGCTCCTAATTGCCAGGCCAGGAGGGCTCATCCTGCAAACTGAGCCATGGTGAAGCTCAGCACCCCTTGG
>NW_009624565.1:0-16058 GCF_000690535.1 Cariama cristata | reverse complement strand
GAGGGGAAATCGCACCACCGGTTCTCCCTCGTCACGCTGGGTTTTACGCAGGACCTGGCGTTACCCGGTGTGGGGAACACAGCGGCTGAAGGCTGACCGGCATCGCGTTGTGGTACACTCCACAGGGAACACTTCTCTCATGGACAGAATGGAAATGTGTCTTGGGGTACAGCTCAGGGACCTGTGAGCACCGGCGCTGGGGTGGGACCCCGTGCCCAAGCTGAATCCCCTGGACTTGGCCGCAGGCAGAAGCTGGGCCTGTGCGCCTTAACCGTCAAGTTTCACTTTCCTACTATTAAATGACTATGAAATCCAACCTTTCCCAAAGGGGACCGCCTGCATAGCTCTGTACTGCCAGGAGTATGTGTTTGATGTCATTAGCTTTGGGCTGGGGCAGGGAGCAGCGTGCCGGCTTCAGCTGTGCTCTTTGGGGTTACGCCTGGTCGGGATGGAGAGTATGAGGGCAGAGCAGGTGTTCAGCTGGTTTGTACCGCTGTCCCTAACGGGTGTTTGCAATATGTTCTGAATTGTTTGCATACAATCCATTGCCTACTGTATGACTGCAGCTTTATTCCTCTAAATTCAGGTATGTAAGCAGAGAGAATTTCCATACGGATACCGTAGTCCTGCTAGAGAAATTACATAGCTTAAAATGTGTGGCTAGAAAAATGCTTAAGGATAGAAAGTTTTGCTATCTCTTGTCAAGCAGCAACAAACAGATCAAACTTTTGCAGCTCTTCTAAATTTACTTCTTCACATTTAATCTGTAGGCCTTGTATGCATTCTACTATCTCATATAAAAAAAAGGCTCCCACAGAATTGGGTCTTTCTTGAATTTCCTGTTAAATAGCTCCAAAAAGTTTATTTGGGGTTAATTAACAAAGGAAAGTTGGAAGGGTTCTAAGTCTATGTTTCTGAAAACTTAATTAGCAAGTCAGCAGAAAATTCAGTAAATAAACTTCTCGTCCGCTCCACTAGAAAGTGTTATGGAAACCAGTATTAATAAAAAGTTTTGAACAAGCTTTAAAGCTGGAGTCTTTGTGACTAATTATCCAGCCTTCCTTGGATTTGTCTGGATAGCTGAATGTCTGCCTATCCAAGTCAATAATATTACTTTCAGTAGTTATCAGGGATATCAGGATAGCATTTCAGATCTTTCTTAGTCATGATAAAAATAAAAAGCCACATAGAAACATCCCTTTTCCTTTCTTTGTGGGTACACTGAAACCATTCTGATAGAATGCTAACCTGAAGGCAGCATTTTTGTCCAAGAGAGACCAGTGTATACTGATGTAATGTTTATTTTCATGTTGCAACACTGGGTATAAAAAAACCTGTCTTTGATTTACGCCAAAAGTCACTGCAACCACTACGAGTACCTGCTCTGAGGTCTGACTCCTGCTAAGGGCTTCTCCTGACTCACCTCACCCCAGTTGTAAAAGGTGTGTAATGAAACAGCTAATTCAGGTGAAGCTCATTTGGATAGATATATTTCTTTTTATGTAATCAGACTTCAGAAACCATTTACTACTGTGTTTTAAGTACAAATTTACTCCTCCCTGTCTTCCTAAAAATAGAATTTGTTTCTATTTGTTATGTTCAAACAATAATAAAAACGAAATCATAACTGTCTGTTAGGATAAACATGTCCCTGAGTTGCAAGAATGGCAACAGACCTTTTCAGCTCAAAAGGAAGACGAAAGAAACAAGAAAAAGTGGTGTCTCCTGTCTCTTGTAGAAGCCTTCCACTTGAGGCCTGGAACATTTTAGCATTTAACAGGATTAGTAGGGATTTATTTGTCCAAGGCTGCTGCTAGCGATTGCTTTCCTTGCTAGTGTCTATAACCTCCTGTGAATTTTGTCGTATATTTGCATTGCCTTTGCGGGGTATCTTTGAGCAAGGTGAATTTTATGGTGACTTTTCCAGGACCTCACAATATTTGAGCTGCAAAAACAGTTCAAAATGGGCCGAAGCGGTAATGGTCAGCAGTTACATCTGCAGTCAGAAGTGGTTATTCCAAGAGAGGACTGCATTGCACAATAAAGCTGTATTACAAGAATATAAATAAAGCCTTTGTAAGCGGCTAGATTATTTTGTTATGGCTGTGTATGTGATATAGGGATTTTTGCAAATGTTAGCCCACATTCAGATAAATGATTAGTGAGTGTCGTACATTACCGGAGTATTTCTGACAAAATACAGTGGCTTTGCCCTTCTGACAGGCACCTAATTCTGTTTCTCAAATGGTTTCTATATGGTACACTTTTAAAACTCCTACTCATGATTTTTCATAAGTACCTGTACTTACAGTTTCCTCCTACCCCCTATACTTCTTGTTTCTCTCTCAAATCTCCCCGGATGTACTATGGATATATGAAAAGCCCTACTTGAAACAGTCCTACAATAAAAAAGACTAGAAGGAACATTGGTCATCTAGTGTACCTTCGTATCTCAACCTAGTCTTAAAAAGCTCCAATAAATGAGACTTCACAACCTGCTTTGGCAAGCCAACAGTAAGGAGAGATGAGTACAGGAGAGAAAATATTTCCTTGTTGCTGAAGTAGTTAATTAAGATGACTGACTCAGTTTAAATATTTAAGAATGGAACTTGGGAAATGTCCCTGTGCCAGGCTATGGCTGATCGGAGGATTTGGACCCCCTCGAACCATTGTTTGAACCACTGTTGAGTCTGGGATCTCCATATCCTGCTGTGGCACTGGGGAGAGGTGAGCTTCCAGGGCTTGTCACGGCTGGGGTGACGCACTTCACTCATGAGAGAGAAGTATCAATATGTTTATTGATACAAACCAACAATTTAACCAAGTTTGATTGTAAATGCAACAGTGGTTTAACAAGATTCAATGGCAAGGTACACTTGATTATTTACTGCATAGAGGACAGGGTCAGACAAAGCTGCCCAGGAGACCCTCCTGTTGAGTCATGAGGTTCAGAAAGGACGCCCTTGCGTCCTAAACTCCTTCTCAGAGGGGAGTCTAGGCGCAGCTGGATCCACTCCTAGTCCCAGACTTGGTTGACGGTTTATGTCTAAGGGACTATATGTGCACAATCAATCCTTTATATCACTTAGCTAAGAGTTCAAGGTTTAGCATGCTAGTAATCACTTACCAAGAATCTGTTGCGGCAAGGATTCTCTCAACCTTGGGGAGTAACCTTGAGAGGCGTCCCTGCTCAAGGGGAGATCCTGGCATGCAGCCCGCTGCCACGCAGGAGAGCTCAACGGGCCCTGGGCTGTCCGCTGTTTATGGAGTAAGATGACTGACTTACAGTCATATTGGCATACTAGCCATATTCCAGTTGGTGCATGCTCAACTAGCCCTCCGCTGTCGAGCAGGATTTATGGCCCTTAACTATTGTGGTGTTACCTGTCTCCCCAGAGTCTGGCTTAAGCCAGATGCAGCCATCCTGACCACCACGGCTGGCTATCGCTTAAGCAGAGGAGGGCGGGGCGGGGGGAACACACCATCACAGGGCTACTGGTTTGGAAGAAGATAAAGGGAACTCCTGTGTGCTGATGAAAGCATCCAATTAACTATTTTAGGGTGGTACTGGTATTTCAAGTCTGACTTAGCCCATCAAGGTCTGTAATTGATCTATTACCAACTGATGGTAACTGTTGGGTGCTTGCTATGGGTCATGTTACTCCAGCCAAGACCACCAGCCCTGAATCAGCCGAGAGCTTTACTTCACATGTTTTACCCATGGCAGTTCCCTTTATACTTCTCAGCACAACGTTTGCTTTTTTTTTTTTGCAACGGTGCAACACTGTTAACTCATGCTGGGTTTGCGATCCGATACAACCCCGTGTCCTTTCCTGCAGGGTTGCAGGGTGAATGAGTTGGCGATATCAAAACAAATTTGGCAGAGATGCAAGGTTAGCTTTAAAAGTGGTGAATTGTTTACTGATTTAAAAACACAACTGAAGCATTTCTGAAGTCTCTGTTATGTAAACATTTTACAGTCGTGTTAGCAATCCTGACTTGTACTTGGTAACTTGAAAACGAGCTTCACTTTTTGATCATTGGGAAGCATGTTTTTAGTTAAGCTGAAGGAGAAGCAAAAATTAAACAGCATAAGCAGTACAAGGTTATTGTTTAATTTTAATCTTGATAATTTTTTATTATCTAAAAGCGTGGTTTGTAACACAAAAGTGGAATTTTTTTAACTTTTGCTTTAAACTAGACAATGCACTCCTGAAGTTAAGAGAGAAATCTAATGGTAGTTCTGAAATGCCCAAAGTGCCAGCACTCTGAGGTCACCACCAGCCCTGCCTGACCCTGCCCACCCTCCTAGGGCTCCTCGGACCCTGCCCATGGCCCAGGACCCCATTTCAGCCCGCCAGGGGCCATCGGTCACTGCCCCAGCGATGCCGCAGCAGTGCCGATCCCCAGCTCCACCACAGCCATGCCTGGGGCTGGCCATGGGCCCTGCTGGCCTGGACCGTGACCACCCGTGGGCTGACATCCCACCCGGACCTCAGCCAGCCTCGTCACTATGGACCCACGGGGCTGTATCTGACCCAGGCTACCCTCACCGGGCCTGACCCTGCTTCACATTCCCAGCTCAACTTCGGATCGGCCTCAGCACCGCAGCAGAACTGCCCTCCTCCTTCACTGGGGGTGGTGGGACAAGGTCTGGCTGGTGAGACCCTGCCATGCTGGCCCACATGGGGAGCCCCCAGGCCCCCGGCCCCCACTGTGCCATGGCATGGCAGACAGTTACGGAGAAGGCAGAGCCAGGCTCTTGTCACAGATGAGGAGAGCAATGCCAAGGGCCAGCAGTAGCAAGGTGCCCCTGGAGAACGTCCCGTTGGGCGTCAGCATGACATTTTCCACCAGAAGCATGGGGAGCACCAGAGCAGGCTGCCCAGAGAGGTCAAGGAGTTTCATGCCTGGAGATTTTCAAACCTTGACAAGACAAGGCCCTGAGCAACCCAGTCTGGCTTTGAAGTTCAACTTGTTTTGAACAGGAATTTGGGCCGGATGAACTTCAGATGTCCTTTCCAACCCAGACTGTTATGTGATTCTGTGGGTAGTACACTGCTGAGAATCACAAAATCTCTGAACACGTAGGCATTTCTACAGGAATTTCACCCCAGCCACAAAAGGCTGTTCCTCCTCGTGAATTCAGCAACTTACTGTGATCTTGCTCCTCATTTCTATCTCTTTTTTCTATGTAGGTATGTATCTGTTTGGCCAGTGGGATTTTTACTCAGAACTATCTTCGTACCCCTCACACTTTACCCCTTTCTTGCAAGGGGTTTTACCCTTCATGCCTTAAATCTAATTAAACTGTTTACTTTAAACAGCTGCTGGTAAATATTGTAAGACTCCACAATTTTGGAATCTGACAGAGGATTCATAGAAATACTAAAATTATTTTGGTATAACATATACATAAAATATATATAAATATAATGAAAGAGTAAAAATGCCTGTTGCAGTTTTTATTAGTTGACATTGAATAGTCCAGGCGTTGCAGCAAAAAAGCTGTACCTGGCCAACACATGTTGTTGGATGTGTTAAAGCACTGTGAGAGAATATCCGCACATACATGGTACCATTAGCAACTTCCATCAGCTCTCAAGACAGCTGTAAATTAGGGAGAGACACATAGAAGTAGTCTATGCCTATATAGCCATTCATTTGTGCCACACAGTATGCCTATGATAATGAGAATTTAATTCTCCCACATCCCAGTGTTACTGTTTTGACTTGCAGACCATGTCCTTCTTATTACAGTAAATCTAGCGCAAGGCAAAAAAATATATATGCTACAGTGCAGCATGTTCTCAGAAGGTATTCTGACCCAATTTATGACTCAAGGAGATTAAATAATGCTCAAAGTAAGCATCCAAACTTTTTTCAGTATTTGTCCAAATAGTGCAGAGTTTCCTAAGAATTTTCTCATTTCTACCAAAAAAAAAAATTCGAACTGTAGAGGCCTAACTATTCACTGCTTTAGTTGTCACTTAATCACACAAGAACAGATCTAATGTGAGCAGTAATAGATTTGCAAAGGTGATCTAAAATGCTTCTATTTTTAATATACAGACACTCTGGAGTAACTTAAATGACGTACATAAAGGCATGGAAAATCACATTCCTTCTCTTCAAACTAGACAAAATGCTTGAAGCAAATCTTCCTTGAAATATCCTTTTTAAATTAATTTCCTGAATTGGCTGGTGATGAGGAATGTAAAATATTTCTATATTCCCAAGCCTGCTTATCTGAAAGATATGAAATCTTGATAGTGCTATCTTTTCATCACTAATGCAAATACGTTCATTTAACTCTACACACAGTTTTAGAAATTTAGATGTGCACACATATTTCCATCTCGGATATTTTAAAGATAATATGTGGAAGAATGTTTCAGATTACTACAATTAAAATTTTTCAGACTGTTTGGTTAAGTGTCCCAGAACAAATTTTTCTTGGCTTCATTTTGGTTGCGCTAACAATGAATTTGGAGCTGAAGATTATTCAATGCCAAAATGAAATTACTATGACTTTATGGTATGATTTGTGTCTTAATACTGGGAGTTCACTGTCTTGCTAGGAATAATAGGATTTAGAAAAAGGTCCAAAAGAGCATTTTTACTGAAATTACTGTATCAGATATATGTTCCAGCAATAAGGGTGGTAACTCTGCAAGACTCCTTCTATTGTTTATAAAAATGGGGTGAATTCTTTCAGCTCTGCCAATTACGGACATAATTCCAAACAACTTCAGCACCTTTAGGTTAATTTTGGGATAGTATTAGTGACTGCACTTCCATTGTTTGCTTCCATGGTTGTGGCTGGCACAGTAATTTTAATGGTTTAGCAACTGACAAAGCATGCTCAGAAATTCTCTTTTAACTGCTTCCTCTCCTATACAAGGGCAGATAATTTGGGGAGGCTGTGAAGGGCTTTTTCTTTTCCACGTGCTAATTACCATAAATATTTTGGAGATTGTCCCACAAACTCCATTTTGCTTTCCAAATCATTAGCAATGTTAAAAACAAACCTTCTGACAAAAATGTTGGCAGAAGCTCAAGCACAATTCCGAGTTCATCAGAAACCCTTCCTGATGCAAAGGAAGCTGTGTGGGGTCGGCTACGTGCCGTTCACTTGCCAAAGCACAGGAGATTTAGCGCATGAGATTCCAGCCGTGCTTAGGTTTTTTTATGTACAAATCACTTAGACAAGACCAATTAAAAGTTAAAATCGGCTAAATCAGCAGGGAAGAAGAATGAGGCAAAACTTTTTGAGGTAATGATTTGTTGCCACTCTGCTTTAACAGCCCTGTAGACTAGGTAGAAGGAATCATGGGCATCAACGGCTATGACGCCTGGTTTGTAAATGTCTGTAAAAGGCCTAGACAGCTTCAGCATGAATACAAAACATAAGGGAAAAATAATATTGTTTGTCATTTTACCAAGCTTAGCACCTAAAAGACAACACTCGAGTAAGGGCTCGTGAGTAGTCCCCAGAGATGATTATATTCAGTTCACATTTCGCTAGACGATAAGGAAAAGCATTTCTCCCCAACCACTTTTAAGGTCATTCTCAACCTCATGATTACTCACGTAGTAGCAGTCAATGTCCCAGGAATTTATTCCTTGGTAGATCTGTTCACCTTGTCATCCAAAAAGCCATTCTATACGGCTCTATAGAGGCCCTCAGAGGTCTGGATACTATAGCTTTTATGCAGTGGTTATGCATACCCTGAATTCTTAATATGGAGCTAACAAGCGTCTAACAAAGATAAACAAAGCTGTGTTCCTACACAGATAACAAAAACTTGCCATACGAAAGATCCAAAAGGATGCTGTATTTCTAAGACAATCTTTTGAAGGTGAACCGACCTGGTCATTTAGTTTTGACAATATTTTCCAAAAAGCATTATGTCCTTTTACAATGTTAAGGTTATTTCCTCTGAAACTTCATTTGTAAAAATGTCTAATATCATTTTCTGTCATGCTAAGGAAAGGAAATAACAGAGACTTTGTTTAGGCAGCAAATTTTCTGCTTTAAAGTGGTCATGCGCAAGATAATTCACCATTACTGAGGATTTTCAGTTACAGGACAATGATGACAGGGTTTCAGAAATAATGTGGCGTTGTTGCCTGTGCATAGCAATTAGTTAGTGGCCTAGTTCAGATGAGAGTTTCAGTGTTTTATAAAATGTCCAAAGAATAGCTGTCCCAGTTAACATAATTAACTGCAAGTGACAGTTGAAGGGCACAGTTTATTTATTTCAGGAAACGTTACTCAAAAATTAAATAAATCTGGGCTATAAACAAGCTCTAGGAAGAAATATGAGTAAATGGGAAATTCTAAGTAGAGTACATGGAGTGAACCGGTAAAAACATTGCCATACAGCACTAGACATCTTACCTGGCAAATAATCGGATGTCTTCTTGCTTAAGTTTGTGAGCTGTTTTATTGATTCATACTTGTAAGAAGCAAGAAGAGATTTCCTGAAGAAAAAGATTACTCAAAACATGTTTAAAGAGTGTTTATGTAAAATAATAATAATAAAAAAAAAAATAAAAAAATCCCTAAAATGGTTTAATCCTATCAGGAGAGAACGGTATGTCTAAATAAAGCGCATACCACTACTTGTTACTCTGTCCTACCATTACTACTTGTAGAGTCCTCATAACTCTTTAAGGAATGTTCACACCATGGATTTCCCATATGTCATTACCCCAAACCTCTAAATCTCCATTAAAAACAGAAAGTTATTTATTTTTAGCAAATCCCACCTCTATATAGCCCATGCAATCTGGGCTGCAACATGCCTCAAAAAGAAGGCCCTGCTAGGGGAAAAAACAGCAGAGGTACTGCCGAAGCAGAGTACCTTTAAGAGGACCCTTTAAGCACCCACAGCATTATATGCCAACATTAAAGAATCTTACTATCCTCCATCACTCTGTGTTGCCAGAACATGAGCATGGAAGGCATCTTTTCATCATTAACTGCCTGGGCTCAGCCTGGCTGGGACCATAATATCAGGTCTACAGGCACAGAACCACAGCGCACAAAAGCGCTTGTAATTAACCTTGCACGGGTGTAGGGCTCAGTGTGCCACGATCATATGGACAATATTAACCACAGTGCTCAGTATCCAAATTATTCTGTGGGCAGTAAAATCTTGCACACAGGTTGTCTAATGTACAAGTGTAAATGATGAGAACTGTCATACTTGGCCTGACTAAAGGGCCATCTATCACAATATCCTATTTTTAAGAGCAACAGGTAGTGGCTTCTTTGGGAAAGATCCTAAGAAACATGGCATTCCTTGGCATCCCTGCTCAGTTCATGGCAATAACTTGCAGGGACTAGGGACTTCCTGAGCCAGAGTTTACGAGCAGACCACCACATTTAATAGGCATGGATTTTGTCTGATTCTTTTTTGAAGCCCTGTGCTTTGGTTTATACAATGTCCTGGTGAGATGTATTTCATAATTAACAATGTATTAATTACAAAGTTATGGTGGTGTGTCTTCTCAGCTCCCGTCTGGTAATTGTGTTGGATGACCCCTGCTTTTGTAGTATGAGAAGTGATAAATAATTACCTATTTATCCTCCTCACAACCATCAAAATACAGAGAACTGTGTTTTCTCCCACTGCAGTAGTTTCTTTTCCAAACGGAAGTCTTAAACTACTTAAATCTTTCTTTTGTACCTCAGCACACCCTCTATACTTTTTCTAGGTTTTGCTAAAACTCTTCGGAGTTGAGATGACCACTAATGCAGGCAGTGTCCAAGATGCAAGCATACTGCGCATGACTGTATACAAAGCCACGGTCATTGTCTGTCTTTCGTTTTCAGTTTCTGTGTATAAATAGTTTCTGAAAATGTATTCACTTTTTTTCTGCCTCTAAAATTCTGTGCCAGTTTTCAGAGAATGTACAATGACTCAGTGGCCTCTTTCCTAAGTGGTCTTAAGTAAATTAGGGTAATCCATTGTGTGTGTGTAATATTTGGATTAAATACAATCTGCTGTTTCATTACCCACTCACTTGGTATTGCAAGGACTTTTGAAACTGTGTCTCAGCCCGCCTCCCTCCTGCAGCTGTGAGCGTACAGTCAGACTTTCTTTGCCAAGCTCTCTGACATAAGGACATAGTTTCGTGAGTCAGAAAAGACAAGACTTTCTCAAGATCTTGATATCATGGATCTTTTCTGTAGTTCTTGGAATGGTTCTCATGAACTTGCTGTGATGGTGAACAAATGCTGCAGGTGACGTTATTTGTGGTAACTGAACTATAGGTACAAGTATTATCCTTGTTCCCTGCAAATTGTGAGCTCCCCATTCTCTGAAAGCCAGAACTGGTCCGATTTCTGATGCCCGTAATCTTTGATCAAACCGCAAAACCTCCATTGCCGCAACTGTTTGAATAGTTGATTGGCCAACACTAATCAGGACTGCAGGAGCCGTAGACAGTTTGCACATAGCTATACTTTGGAGCACAGTGGTAACTTACCTCTGCACTGATCCGCTGCTCAGACGATTATGAATCAACTAGTCATTTAAAGTCAGCATAACAGCGATCCGACCGTGTTATGCTAATTCTCTTGGATTAGAAGCACTGGTCTACAGAGGGGCAGCTGTGAATTTCTTGCAACTATCCAGCACGCCATGAAGAAATCGTTATAATTTTCAAGCCCTGTATATTGTGGTCTCCCTAGGTGCTTATTCCACCATAAATTTATAAGCAGGAATAGATCACAATCATTTACTAGTTTATACCCTAGTAGAAATTGAAAGAAGCAAATAGAAAACTGAAGGGTTTTGACAAATACCTTCAAATACATCTGCATGACACATGAGGGAGGGCAACAGACTTCTTGCAATGCAGACCGGTTCCAAAGCAAGTCCAGTTAGTGTGGCACAATAAATGTGGGCTGTGTTCCCAGAAATCGTAGTGTAGCTGAGGTGCCGTGGGTATAAGGTTCAGTGTGTGCTTATCCTTGGTAATGCAGGCCAGGTGGTGGATTTGGACATGAGGAAACCAAAAAGGGATATAGGTGGTACTATTAACATATGTTAAAGAGAAATGTCAGTGATGTTCATCACGTGAAACAGTGCTGCTCCACCATAAGGTGACAGATCTTGCCTCCTAAAACAGGCACCTAAAGGTGATGGGCTTTTTTTCCTTTTGTTACCAGAACAACTGTTAATAAAAACATAATTCATTACTTCCAGTGCAAAATTCCCCAAATTTAATCTTTTTTTCACTGTGTGGTGTAGATACAACATTAACTAGTGAAATTTAGGTGGACTGGAAAGGAGTTTTGCAGAAGACAGGAGGTCATGACCAGGCAGTGCATCCATAAAATAGATAACTGAGTAGGCAGCATCTTTCTCTGTAATTCTTATTCTTGTGACTGACTACAGATTTTTCCTTGTAATGAAGTTATACTATGTACTTGCTTTGACTTCTCTGATCATGTGTGCCTCAAAACTGAGCTAATTTGATTTCTTTCCTGTTAGAAATATATTTATTCCAACTGAGTCAGAATCCAGTGTGTTTTAGACCTGGATCCCCAAAGGAATTGTTTGTTCAGCTACATGGGACGTGCAGCGAGTCCAGACTTGGAGCTTTGAACAAAGCGTGCAGCTGAAAAGGGGTGGGGGGGTAACTTTCCTGTATTACGAGGTGTTGCTTTTAACTTCTCTTTAAATAATATCTCAATTCAAATGGTATAAAGTGGTTGCTCTCAGGCCAAATGTCGGTATGTTCAGTTTTAGCAATAAGGACATTTTATGGTTGGGTCAGGAACAGAAGCTCTCAGAAACATCATCTCCATCTCAGAAAAGCACCACTATAATTACTGTGTCCTAATGAGCTTGACACTGCAAAGATGCAATGACAGCGCATGTTTTAGTAACACATAGGCTTTGCACAACATTTAATCTCCAAACTATTTTGTAAAGACCAAGTGAATAATCTTCATGTCACCTGTCTGGAAGCATGTAGCTGGACTTTTTTACTTTCATTTTGTGAAACATTATACCAAGAAAGTAAGTGCCCATCATACAAAGTGCTGAGCACCCTGAATTTCTTTTAATTTCCAGAATGAGCCAATGGCTTTTCTAGAACTGTGCCTTTAAATGATTTAGCAGTTTTCGTAGGGAATATTTTAATGACTATTCAGTCGTTATTTAATTTTCTGTGGCATGTAGGACCCTGATCTAGAGTCAGAAACTGCTAGTGTGCATTAAAAGACATAGTCCCTGCCTCCCTGAGTTTTAAAACTGAGGTCCTGATCCAGCAAACATTTGTGCGAGTATTATATTTTTATGTGTGTGAGAGGTTCCATTATACTTCCACTGGGAAAAATTTACAGAAAGACCACACCTGCTGAGCTCCAGCCTTCTGGCAAGTGCGCTATAGAGGTCTAATGGGAATTCATGGAGAAGAAAAGTTGCCTGCATTTAAAAAGGGTGTGAATCTTCCAAGCTCTCAGGGTATGTGCACGTTTATATTTGGATAACCCAACAGCTATGCATATAAATTGTCAGGGAAAATTAATGAATGGTGCATGTGCAGTATATCAAACGTCTTGGTGTCTCAACCAATATTTTCATATGCACCAAAGTGCACATTCCTTACTGAGGGTTATATACAATGAGACATGTTTAAAATTTAAAAAGCCACATTATTTGTATGTATCTGAATGCAGAAACCAGTGACCCACTTTCTTTAACAACCAGGAAGCGCTTTTTGTGTTCAGTCATGGATTTCTAAAGAAAGAAAAGGGGTTTGTGATCAAACAATCCTGAGACAGTTCACACTAGAATTTAATTTTGAAGTTTAAAAGAAATAAAATGGAAGTGCTATCTCAGCCATGGCTTCAGTTTCTGATTTGTTTCCCTCCGCCACGTTTTTTTTCATGGAACCTATTGTAATGTATTTTTAAGAAGCTATGTCAAACATATATATGAAAAACACTATGCATGAAGTCTATATCCTTTATCTTGTTCAAGGATTCCACACTACAACTGTAAATCTCGTGTTTCGAGATTTATTATTTATAAATCTCGAAACCTTATTATTTATTTCTCTCAGCCATGGCTTCAGTTTCTGATTTGTTTCCCTCCGCCACGTTTTTTTTCATGGAACCTATTGTAATGTATTTTTAAGAAGCTATGTCAAACATATATATGAAAAACACTATGCATGAAGTCTATATCCTTTATCTTGTTCAAGGATTCCACACTACAACTGTAAATCTCGTGTTTCGTCTTTATTTTTTATTTCTGATGACTGATATTAATCTCTTCATACTGGCTTTGGCATGGTAGGCATTATTTATATCCTAAAGTTGTTAGCAGCTGTCTTAATCAGACCTGAGCGCTCTACAGCTCTTGCCAGCCTTGCAGTGGCTCTCAGTCCTCCCTTTCCATTCCCACCCCAAGCTCCTTAATAGGTCTAGTATTTCATTTGGGGTTAAGGTACAGCATGTCTCATAGGTTTAGCTTCTGAAACTTTTCCTTTACAGCTACAGGTGTCATTCATATCAATTTGTAGCATGATGAGCCTTCCCTGGAGTTTCTAAAAATTTGTTTGATACCTCAAAATAAGTTCTCTTAAATGGAGTTCCAGATTCCTGGGCACCATAGATTTAATTCAAGATATAGTAAAAAGACTCTGCACGAAGTGAAGACTTTAAATCTGCCTTTATATTCAGCATTTTTTCCCCTGTTAACTGAACTACCTATCTTAGGAGCCTGCTCATTTCTAAGAGCAGTGATCCCATCTCCTGCAGAGGCTGCCTCACTGCGAACTCCCTCCTGCGAGGTGCCGAGAGCTCTGGCCCTCATTCATCACAGTCTTTAGATACTTAGCTGCTGGACTAAGATCAGCGTCTAACACTTTTCAGGATAAAGCTTTGTTCCAAGAAGGATCATTTGTTCTTTGCTCCTGTCAGAGGATGGGTCCTAAATAAAGGAGTTGTTAATCTACTCTTCCTGGTTTGGTTGTCTGGCAGGAGAGAGACTATTACGCTAGACTGGAGGACCCTAAAATTAGCTCAATTTACAATATCCTATCTGCTTTTCTCTATAATTATGCTAAGATTATGATAAGCTCAATATATCTGTGTAAAAGTTCAATTAATAACAAAAATAAATTAATAGCTAAAATAATCTAACACATTTTAACCTTATTATTATTTTGTCAAGCAATAATGAACTAGGAATTTGTCCCAGTGTACTAAAACCATAGCTAATAGATCCTACACTATTTTTCAATTAAGAACATAGAAGCAGGTGGACTACACAGAAAAAACGTGAAAAAATTGATTCATGGATATGGTTACTGGCATAACAATAAAAAGCAAACTTTTTCTTGGAAGATAGTACAACTTTCAGTTAGGACTTGCACAGCAACTTAATCCATGAACTGAGCGGAGAATGGCAAACAATTGCAAATGTACAGAGGGTATGTTCTTCAGGAAAGAAAAAATTTTGGATCATCTGACTGGCACTTGTATTTACAATGCATTTTAGTGTGAAAAAGGAAAATAAATTTTAAATGTGGCCTTCTTTTTTTAAACATTAATATATAAGGCCGCCCCTTACAGAAAACCTAAGGCTTTTTAAAGCCTGAGCCATTTCAGGCAAGCTGCGAAGAGGAAGAGGACTCAGGATCTCTGAAGTGCTTTCTTAAGAAGGACCAGAAAACCTCGGCTTTCACTCCAGCACCCATTGCATTACTGTTGCTGCTCTCAAAAAAATGAATTTATTCCCCACAGCCAAGCCATCTTGTAAATTGTTCCTACAAGACAAACCACTGATGTCCTTTCTCAAGTCCCAAGAGAGAGCATGAATGTTAACATCCTGTTGATAACGTCTAGAAGTGATCTATTTCTGTAAGCACGCACTTACCTAGTAAGTATATGCTTAAATAAGGATGGACCCGAAGCAGTGTGCAGTAGATGCACCAACTGCAGTCACTAAAGCCATGGTTTGATGTGCAGTGGTGCCGTGCCGAGTCACTCCCTTCTGCGCTGCTGTAGCTCTTTGTGGAGGCAACAAGGAAAAGTGGGTCAGCAGCTGAATTTGATTAAAATTAACTATTTTCCGCCAGATTTTTGCTAACTGAAGTAATTACCTGCACTTTGGATGGCTCGCATAGAGCTATAAACCTGCATGTGGAAGTGATGCAAAAAGGCTGAGGGGGAAATGCGAGCAGTAACTTAATTTGGTAGTGGCACTGAAAAACTGCATGATATGCCTGTCCCTGAGTTACCAGTGGAAACCTGTGAATTTGTTTTCAGTGTAAATGGAGAATAAATATTGAAAAGACCCTTTCTAGGTAGAAGAGCTTTGTAGTTCACTCTGAAATGGACTTGACCTTCTGCCAGAGAACCTGGCTGTGGACACGAGCGATCATGCAGTTACCGCTTTGTCTGCAAAGCCCTTGCTGTACAGCATGTTGCAAAGATACATTTCTTAAGTCTGTAAAATACTTGGGTGAGGAAAACCAGAGAGGCAGGAGGAGATGGAATGAAAAGCAAAAACATCGAAAAAGCACTGAAGTTATTAAGGCATAACATGCTGTATATGGATTTGTTTCTTAGGAAGTGACTTGCAGGTGGTTGCAAATACTAACTATTCTGCGGTGATGGCACTTGTCCCCTAACTGACTAACTTCACTTTTCATTTCAGTTTTCTGTGACTCCTTACATTTCCCAGTGCAATATTAAGTCCTATATTATTTGCATCCAATAACAAATGAACTCTGGTAATGCTGCACTTGCTATTTGTTTTTTAGATCTGCTGAGGTAGGGTGAAACCAGTTGAGTATTTGGGGAGGCAGATCTAAGAGCTGCACAAAATTATTTTGGTAGGTTTTTTGGGTAACTTTTTCCTTTCTGAAACTTCCAACCTTGTAATCATATTTGTACACATCAACCCCTTTATCCTTTCAAGCTTTAAGTGGGACAGCTCAGAGACATACAGTTTAGTTTTGGTTATCCAATTGGAGAATAAGGTACAGAGCCAATGTATTGGGTTTGCATGGCAAGGCTTTGG
>NW_009624564.1:37319-52588 GCF_000690535.1 Cariama cristata | reverse complement strand
ACAGGGCAGTTACTAAGAAAACTTAACTGTTTCAGTTCTGTTTCAGCCAAACCAGAACAAATGCTGAAGTTCTTCCTTAACTGTATGGGGAGATTGAAAGTTCAATTTGAAATCACAGAGATCTGGTTTGAAATAAGTTGTCTACTTTCTAAGCCTAACAACTTCCTTGATGTGTCTGGAAAAAATGTTATTGTATCTGTCTAAACAAAGTGCTGTGTTTAATGGTGAGCTGAGTTATCAAAACAATATTTTTTATAACTAAAAAAGTAAATTCAATTTTAAACATGTAATTGCCTGTGATGTCTTTTAATAATCTGGATACTTTTGTTCAGAAGTGTTTGTTATGCTGGTCATTATCCTTGTTTGAGCTCTGTGTGAAAGCCCTTATTCTTTATAGTGAATCCTCCTTATGCAGTGTTCTCTTCTGACAAAATATTTTTTAAAACACAACATTAATTTCCTAAGGAAAGTCTTTAGAAGACTCCAATGCTGAAAAAATAATGTCAGAGATTTTGTTGGAAGAAAATAATCACTAGGTTTTTTTCTTCCTTCCCTAAGCCTTACTCTTACTAGGTGGAGGTGTTGCTTTAGGAGAGGGGTTTGATGTCTGTTTTAATGTACAAAACTAGGCCTTGCTACAAATCTCCCCAACTCTTTTAAGGAGATACAGGGGAAGAGTCATTTATGCAGAATTTGTGCAACTGTATAACTGAGTTTATAAAGACTTGCTATGCGGTAGCTGGAATGCTGCTCAGTTATCGATTACTTGAGCTTAGACTTTGTCCTAGCTTTATGAAAGAATGTTGACTATTTTAACTTTTAATCAACAGCGGTTGTCTTGGAGGGATGTGGGGAAATCTGTGTGATTTCTTTGGTATCAAACAAACATCTCTGACTTGACAGTACAAATATTCTAAGAAATATTTCACTCTCTAGCAACATTTGTATAATATACAAGCTAATATGCAGGAGTATATAGCATTTAATATTGTACAGAGCAAAGGCAAAGGTGATGATGGCCATTTGTAGAACATGGTTTAATGTATTCAGGTTTTATTGAAAACCAGGGTTTAGCTTGTGGAAAAAGTTCATTCAGCATAATCTCAAGCTTCATCAGTCCTTCTTGTCTTGGTGTTTACATCATAATATTAGTATGAGCACAGTTTGGGAGGAAGGGTTATGTGTTTATATTTCTTGGTCTTTGTAAAACAGTCAAAACCCCAAATTGCCAGTTGGCACAAAACCAAACGCTTTATCTCTGATGTATTCTGCCTATAAAATCTGTAATGCACAAATGCATCGTCAAAAAGTGCTGTATTTGGTTTGCAATATTTGTGTTTGTTGTGTGATATCTAAAGGTAAGTTTGTGGCATATATAGCCTACAAACTTTTAGAATGGTTAAAGTTCATAACAAAAAGGTATTTTATGAAATTTACAGGGCATATTAGTAAGTTTTAATTTGTTCAGTTTTATGGGTATTAGTACTTTATGGGCTTTGTAATATTTGGCCAAGTTCTGATGGCATCAGTGTAGAACTGACTTGAATAAGGAAAGTGTAGGTGATCAAGTATGGGGATTGCCTCCACAAGAGGTATAATAGTAAATATTTAAATGAAGCAGCTTCATCATGAAAATAAGTTTGCGCTTATTGAACAGCTCATAGCTCATTCTCCTGAAGAAATGCATAGAGGTGTTCTAGGATACAAGCTGAGCAGGATACAAAATGCAAATACGAAATCCCACAATCCAGCTCATCTTGAAAACCTTGGAAGAATTCAGGAAAGTCATGAATGAAAGTGGGTGCAATCTTGTCTACATCAGAACTCATTTTCTAATCCTTTCTTTGCTTTACTGTAGTTCTGAAATAGCCCTTAATGTCTCACAGAATAGGCTTATTCTTTGTACTTGTTTTTTTTACAAATTCTTTTTTAAAGTTAGAGAAATACAGGTAGCTGTTATTCAGAAAAATGTGATACAAAGACTATTGCCTTTCTTATTAATTCAAGACTAGTACTGTAAAGTCTAAAAAAGAATTGCAGTATTTTGTAGCTGATAAGAATGCCCGTATAAATTTACTTGGGGATTATTTCTGTATCTGTGGCAATGTAACTCAATTAGGAGCAGAAGTCTGTATTGCAAGCTGAAACACACCCAGTAATCTGCGATGGTATGTCAATAGTTTTTGACTTCACTCTCAGAGGCCTTAAAGGTTCATTTGCGTAAGTGAACAAAATGTTGCATTTGACTCACAAATGACGTTAAATACCTGGGGAATATTCAGAAGCTGGCCTGATCTGAGCAGCTCAGTGAAACCACTCCACCAGTCTGCTCCTGGGAAGTGACATGAGAGGTTCACAATAGGAACATGCACCTCTCTGAAATGCCTTGTTTATTCTGTGGTTTGAGTTGCCCCTTTTCCCTCCCTGAAAAAAAATCTCCCTTGGAGTGAGGAAGAAACTCTAGGCTTTTCCTTCTTCCTTTCTCACCCTGGCACTGTGAGTCAGAACACTATTAAAGCCTCCATCTCCCTTGCTGTTGCTTTTATACATGACCTCAGTGTTGCAGCGTGTTCCTCTCGCCACGAGCAAACGGTGTGGACTAAACCAAGAGATTATCCTTAGAGAATTTTGTTAGAGATTTGACTCTGTGGTTAACAACAATATGTACTAGACTCATATTTTCCCAAGTCTTACCACAGCATCCCCAGTTTTGATAAGTTTTTCTTTTTGATGGGGATGGGTTTAAACTAGTGCTTGTTCAGTAATCTCTTTAGTACCCCTGCAGAGTCATACATGGTCAATGCAACTTTTGGTCATTATGGACATACATGTCATGTATGCAACATACATGGTCATTATGTGACTTTAAAGTCCTCTTCTGTGTAGACTTTAGAAGACTTTTTAAATAAGGTGCTTTGCTCTTGTGAAAAAGAACGGGGACTGGCCAAAATTACTTAATATGTGTCTGCAGTTGTTTCTACACCATCAGAGCTTCTTAGGTTTGTGCAGTTAAATCTCTGCGTAGCCTAGGAAAAGCACTCGCAGAGTGTTTGTACCTTCTAAAAAGTACTATGGCAGGATAGGTATTCTTGGATGCTTAGGTTTTTACGATTGGGCTGAGCCAAAGAAACAGTCATTTTTCAATGAACTAGTTAGTAGATGAGGTGTGGGAGGGTGAAACCCAGCAGCTGCACATCATGAAAACATGGTGCCAAATTACAAAATAAGGACTATGTGGCTTATGAGCTATATAAAAAGGTCATTGTTTACAATTGTTTTAATTTTTATGAAGCCACTTCGTTTAAAATACATTAAAGAGTATCACACGTATGTTTTACCTGTGTGTAATGTAAGATAGTACAGTTGTGCATACATTAGGATTTTTTTTTTTAATGACAAAAGTACTGAAAAGTCTGGGTTCTTACCCTACCTGTCTTGAGAAAAGAAGAAAAAACACTATAGGAATTAATATAATAGTATTGCTTTAAAAAAAAAAAAAGGCAGTCCAAACCTAAACTTTGAGTGTTTGGGAAATCTTTATTCTTACAGATTTTGGCTCCGATTTTGACAACAAACAATCATTCTTTTGGAGTTTGTCTAAGTGCAGATTTCATTCTTACACCTTTTTGTGGGAAAGGTACTTAGAGCATAGGCCAAATGTTTCTGATGTCAGAATTTTTGTTGATTATTATTAATGGTGTTTTTCACTTTTAAGCAGTAAGCATGGAAACGAACACAGTTTTCCTTTTTTATTTGAGACACTTAGCAAAAATGCTGAAATATCAAACATTTCCTCAGTAGCTACAATATTGCCACTATGTACAAAATATTTGATAAATGTCGTACACATATAAAAATACAGTATGCATTACATATATACAGTACAATGTGCAAAACATATGGCATTCAAACATACGGAATTGATTTTAGGGGTGCAAACAGCAAATACAAAGGCATCATGGTTTCTTATAGAAAGGCAATACATAAACTGATGCCCTGATTGCCATAATTTGCATTTAGTAAAGTAGTGCTTAAATGAAGAGGGCCCTAGAGACAGGTCTATCTTCTTCTTTTCACAAAATGAGATGCTAAGACATAATTATGACTATGAAAATAAGAAGAGAAACACCTACTAGGGTTAGCGTTATTTCTACTGCAAGCAGTACTGTGAAGAAAAGTCCTATCTGGAAGAAAGCCTGTGCTATTACTTAATACAAATTTCTCAAACAACAAAAAACAAATCTGTACTGTTAAACATCAAAACCAGCTTTGAAAATATCTACATCTTTAATTTTAAAAAAGTATGGATAATACTTTGGGGGATTTAATTTCCTATGCTTCAAAATACAAAGTGCCTCCTTTGGCAATATAAATGGCAATGCTTTGGTTCCTATTTAAATTTTTATAATTTATTTCAAGATGTCTTTTGAATGTCTGAGCTGTATTTTTTATAAAAATAGTGTGATTATATAGTTATTAACCATTCCCTGCTTTTTATTGAGAATTTGCTCTCATAGCTAGAATGGGGTTTTTTGGCTAGATTTCTACAAATACATTTATGCACTTTTAACTTAAAAAGTCTTTATATCAGTATTGGACACTACAGAATGATGTAGGTGTCTCTTTTTTGCACTTTATTCCTAGCAAACTGGTATAAAAGGAATATTTGAGACTACTTCAGTTTTAATGGATGCTCTTTATTGGCCATGTGTATACTATATGCAACTCCATTCCACATATCTCACATAAAAAAAATCTGTAGTATGGTCTAGGAGTCATCAAAAGGCAATTTAACAGACCACAATATAAAGAGTTTCAACAGAACATTTACTAGAGATAAGTGGAATTAATTTTTTTTCCAGTTTTAATAGAATTTGCTTTAAGTTTATAATACACTGAAGATGGCATCCAAATAATAATTGTTTACATCTGCGAGCTGTACTGTGTTTTGATTACATAATGCCCTTCCAGTTAAATGTATTCTGTGATTGCATTTTCTCTGCCTTGAAAACAGTTCAGCAGCTTGTGCTTGGTTTACAATTATGGTGCCTACATTTTTCAGGCATCTGAATGTTTGAGATTACATAACATGAAAGTTTAATATTGAAATTTCTATTTTGATCACCTGCTTCCTTGAACATAACTCCTGTCGGTGAATTAAGCAGTACCTTGGAAAGAAATTTCAGTATTAAGTAGTGTTTATTTCCAAAAGCTGTGGCCTCAGCTTTTTAAAGGTCTGATTCTGGAAGCCCACATTGCTGGATTAGACTCTAAATTTCTGTAGAGAACAACTGCCATAAATTCATTTTATTCTCAGAGAGAACTGCTAAATTTATGACAATGATTTCATAACTAGTTATAACATTAAAGAAAATTTTGCCTGTAAACTTTCTTGCCTTAACTAATGCTGAATGGCACTAAAAGTGCATAACAAATATCATTTCTGTATTAAATGCAGGATGTGACTTCTCTTGATTAACATTAGCCTTGTAAAACATATGTCTGAGCTTTCTCCCTGTCTAGAAGTGTAAACACCAACTTTTGATTTTCACACTGATAAAATGGTATTCTTAATTACTTTGAAGGATCTACTAACACCACATTTGATAGGATGTGTTCTGTTAGTATACTGCAGCCATTAAATGGCAAATTTAGTGCCAGTGCATTCCTTTGCAACTGTTCTCTTAATGAGAAATATTCAGTTCTGTACAGTCAAACTGCACAGTCATGATTAAGTTTCTAAGATGTATTGTATTTGTGTACAAAAATTGTCATGTAAAACATGCACACACAAAAGTCTAAGCAAAACCTATTTCTGCCATAACAGGCATATATAACTATGGCAAATAGATCACATTTCAGAACAGAGTCTAAAGCAAACCATTATATATAAGGTTTAATACACAATTCTGAAATGTACAAAAGAATAATCACACATTCTCTACACTAGAGTATTTGTACTTCAAAAACTAAAATGATCCCTTAAATTTTTTAGTAGTTTTTTTTCCTTTTTTTTTTTTTTCCTTGCAAATAGACTTTGAGAGTAGAAAGCTATACTGTACTGGTAACAACACATCTAAACTGTTTGGGTTTATTTCTGCACATAGATTCCTATGGATTAGTTAACATTCTACACGGCCAATAAGGCTAAGTTTTGTAGCAAGATGACTTTGCCAGTTTTAAGCTCTATTTACATGCACATCAAAAGTGACAGTACAGTTACTCTAGGTTAATTTGTCCTCTAAAATTTAATTTACTTGCCTCTTATTTAATCAGAAGGCAGGGTCAAAAAGGGGTAACTCTAACCACACATATGTGGTATGATGTATCACACATAATAAATTGACAGTACTGCAGAACACTAAATTTCATTCAAAGATGTTCCCATCAGACCAAAAGTCCTTAACTCTTATTCTTGTAACAGCTGAGGGCACTTAGTATCTCAGTATCTTAGCTCCCAAGATAGTAAGATGAAAAGGAATGCAAAAAGTTGAATGCATTTGCTCAATGTTATTGAAGAGTCCTATACCATCAAAATTTAAGGCAGACAGTCCACACGTAATATTGTACTCAAGTATTGTAGGCACAGCAAGAAGCAATAAGGAAATATGTCTTTCAACTTTTGTTGTGAAAGTCTCCATAGATTGTTTTTCTGTACTTAGTTTCAGATGAAAGAAAATCCTGGCCTGTAAAACTATTGAAGATACATGATGATTTAAAGTGCTGGTAACTGATATGATGCAAACATAGGATGCCAGTTTAAACCCTGAATCAATTATATAATCCACTATTTTATCTGAAGCCAATGGAATTCTGTAATATTAGTAAATCAGACTGCATTGTATATATGGAGACATAAATTTGCAGTTAATTCACAACATTTTCTGACAAAAGTATTTTCTTTGATGTTAACATGATTGTGTTGTGTGTGGTTTGTTTTTTTTTTTTTAATGTGATACAGGTTGCTAAATAGTTAACAGCTACTTTCTGGTTTTATTATTTCTTTGATACTTTTTGATACATATTATTACTCTAAGTAGTAAGCAAAACCTTCAGGGCATTTTTTTCCTTAGTTCCTACAAAACTTTATTTTTGAAGGTTAGTGGTAAGGAAGGAATTCTGCAATGAGATCAGTTTTCAGACTAGAAAACATACCACGTTTCCATTGTTCAGGAAATAGGGGACTGTTTCCTTTTATCTTAATTTAGGAATTCCCTAATAGGAAATAATTCCAATTTTATGTTTGATTATCAGCCTACGTCATCTGTGGCAACATTTAACAGCTATTACTTGAGAGACAACAGTAGAATTTCAAAGTATTTTACTTCTATTTGTATTTTTTGGTTTGTTTTTCCAACTGCTTTCATGATAGACTCTGAAAAAAACTACTAAAGGCTTTAAAAAATAATATTTTCATATGCTGTGAGATAAGAGCTTAATTTTTGCTATTGTTTGTTTCAGGTATGAAATATGCCTTCTTATCACAAACCAGTACATCCTGATACTTCTATTTAGGATTCTCACTGAGCAGCTTCTCTGTTTAGCTTCCCTCATGTTACCTAGTGGTAGACAAAGCTGTTCAACAGATAAAGTACTCATTAAGAAATGATGGTTGTCCTGTCAGTACTGTCCCCTACAACTCCGTCTGATCCTACAAACATCTTTTATTGACGGCACTGGGACTATTCTTCCATAGATGCTTGCAGGATCGTAGTGCACAACAGCATTAATTAAACTTTTCTAGTTCCTCACACTGTTCTGATCTGCTGAGATACTGGATTCAATGATCTAACAAATATCCTCAAACACAAAGTAAATCAGGATATTTATTATTTCCATTATAGTAATCTCTTGTTTGAAAACCACTGTTCCCCTCTGTTGACAAAAATAAGCTATACAAAGTTAAAACAGTATACAAATAACTGTCTGATATACACATTAAAACCTAGCTATTAAATCCAGAGCATTGCTATAGAAAATTCAGTGTTCTCAATGTTACCTGGCATAGCTACAGTGGATTTCTTGCAGTTATACTTAATATCCCTTTGGATGCAGTTAAATTCTTCCCTCATGATTAAAGAATGGGGGAAGAGTTTTAAAAACCACAAAACCAAAATACAAAAACAACTTGAAGAAATTAAGAGACTAGATATATGAAATTTCACTGAACCAGCCAGTGCTTCTACTTGCCTTTGCCCTCACAAATTCACTTTGAACCTGGCTCAGGCTATCCACAGGAACAATGAAGTACAGTGATACCCTCCCCCAAACATTTGCTCATTATGTCAATACAGACAGTTGAAATCTCACTACTACTTCTCTAAGTTCAGCCATGTTGTGTTGCTCATTTAAGCATTACAAAGTCGGAGACATAACCTCTTTCTTAAGTATCTGTGATGCATTTACCTTGGGGTGCTTTTAATCAGTAAGTACAATCATCCTTTCTTGACTTGCAAAATACAGCTTTCAGGGGGCCCTGACCTACATTACTGATAGGAGCATAAAGTAATTAATTGTTGTAAACTTGAAAATCAATAAGGAATTAGCTTCAAGTATTTGTTTTTCCAAACATTACCGTCTTAACTTATTATACCATTCTGATTGCAGTTAAGAGACCTCTGCTCTAAAGAGACTTGCAGGTCATGTTCTCATTGGCTATAGCTTAATCCCAGTGCAACTGTAGATCCTGTGAATCTAGAAAGTCAGTGGAGAACACGCTGGGGGCAGTAGAACTGAGAGGAGTAAGTCCAGATGAGGAGCTGGGCATTGTAATGTCTAACCATTCCATATTGTCCAAATTTGTATCAGGAAGGTCAAGAGACAGACAAGAATTATTAGTGGTAAACTGTGGGTCGGATGTTTCCATGGGTGAATGAGTGTGATCTAAAATGCTGGCGTGATTAAGCAGATCATTCTGGAGGTCTTCAATTAAAGAAAATGACTCTCTGTCCTCATTACTGCTTGTCAGTTGAGGAATTTCATTACCTGACGGTAAAGTTCCATCCAAGAGGGCTTCAAGTTGGTTTTCCAAACTTATAGACAAGCTGGTTGTTGGTTCTAAGGACACAGGAGGAGGGGCCATTTGGATTTGTGGTGGTGGGCGGGATATCACTGTATTCACTGGCATTGTAGTGATGTTGGCTGTTACTGGTCTCATTTTAGAAATGGGAGATGGTTCCTCCTTTATTGGAAGGGAAATCTCTGTAATAAAAAAACACCCCCAGTATTGAATTCAGAAAAGATAATGACATATACTCTCAGGCTTGCAATTTCCACCCCTTTTTTGCCCACTTTGGGATGCATCCACAGTGAACTCAATGGCGTAAGTGTAATTTTGCTGTTCTGATTAATACTAACACTACAATACATCAGACTATATCAGGTGCTGTATGAACAACAAAGTATTTTAAAACAAGTTCCAGAGTTCTGCTTTCAGTAATACTTCAGCCAATTAGAATATTTATATTGATGAAAAAAAGGAACTATTTTCTAGGTATTAGCTTTACCTTCTTCGCGTTTATAGTTCTTCTGACTAATTAGAATTATGGATCCAACACATTTCCTCATTTAGAGAAAAGTACCTGAACCACTTTTCAGTTCCATCTGTGTTTAGTACTGCATCCACCTTGATGAATAAGTCTAAGAGATCAATTGATGTGATCAGGATGCATTTATTCCTGATTCTAGAATCTAAAACTATTCTGTGAAGAAGTTCCATGTAAGATAATGGCAGTAACAATTAAAGGAAATAAAGCAAAGTAAGTTCCAATTAATTCTTATATGTGAATGGAGTCCAAAAATAAGATTAGAAAGACCAGAATATGCAAATAAATCCTCTGGCACAGGTGATGTTTCTGCCAGCAAAAATATACCTGACAATATATTTTGCACCAGTGTTCCAAGCAAAAACTACATCCTTAAAACCTGTAGGAGCATCTATTAAAATGATTGCTTAGTAAAAGCAAAACAATACTAAATGGACCCTCTCACTCTCTTGAAGTACATTAATAAACTAAACATTTTCCAGTGTAGAACTCACATAAGTGCAAAAGCCCTGAATGCTTTACTTCATTTTTCGTAAAGATGATCAGGAAATGTTTGCTTTGTTATTGCAACTTTGCAAATATGGAGCAGTTGTTACTTTAAGATCAAGTAGGTTTAGTAACATAACACTCGAAGCAAATATTTAAGTAAGCACACCGATGTTTCCTACAACCTCTGTTCCAGAGGCAGAACTTCTTCGAACTACCCATGCAGTATTTTAATGAAAGCACTGGAAGCATTTTTTAATTTAGCTTGAGTTGTTCACTGCACAGGTCACTTATCTCAGTCTGTCACTGTCTACTCCATTTTCTTCAGCTGACTTTGCAATTTGCTTCGAAAAAGAGAAAATACTTTGATGCTTAGAATATGGCTAAAAATCTTCTAATAGCCTACAATCAGTCACTTCTGTCCTGGCATTCATGGCTGTCAAGATCCTTATATGACAGTAGAACAAAACATTAAGTTAATTGAATTGCTTGGCACCAAAACATTTCGCAGTATTGTAATGGCTTCTTAGACTACAAAGCCTAATTACGCCTGAACACTGCCTTCTTTTACTGCAAAGCTACTTTGTGTATTACTTATTTCAGTTATTTCAACTGACATAGAAAGTTGTTATTCATTAATGTCTCTATGTAGTTCATACATGCTTTTTCCAGTAATGTATCTTTGATGTTTAGAGTTGATAATGCATGGTTATATTTAGTGAAATTTTAGTATCAACATGCTTTAACTCTTACCTTATTCTATTTTTTGTGTAATTTCAATATACATTACATGGATTTGCTCAACTTGGCCAATTTTGATAAAATACGTCTGTGATAACCTAAGGTGTTATTTTAATCGTTCAAATGCTGTGTCTACCTGGGCTAATTTACAAGCAGAGAAGTTCCACAGCCGGTTGACTCTATGTGTTTTGGTAAATGTTTTCTTTAATGGAGAATTATTGAAATACTAGTTTCATCCAGGCTGGATATCTTCTACCTCCTCTCCCTGGAAGAATTCTTTCCTCTCATCCCTTTGATTATAGCACTGAGTTTTTATTATCAGGTTTCAAATCTCTACATCACACATGTCAATTAGCTTACCTCCACTCTTGATGAGAATATCGAAAAGATCATCCATCTGCTGACTGTGTGCACTGGAGATCTGTAGTTATGAGAAAAGGGTTATTCTTTCTCATGTAATATTTTTTCCTAAGCTGATTGATCCTAGCTTCTCAATACTACATAAGTACTAACCTATGATCAAGACTAAAATTCTTCATATGAAACTGTCAATCTAGAAAACAGAGAAATAGTTTGGAGACACACTTGTAATTCCTGTGGTCATTTTCAGTACAAAGGAATAGGGAAAAAATCTGAAAAGCAAGACAAAGATTTCGTGAAGGCAACCTAGAAGAGAGGTGCAGAAAACTAGGGATAAGGAGGAGAATTCCTAACCCTGTTTTGTATCAGGGTAAGTATCTGGAATAACTGCAGGACTTACAGGGGTGCACCCTGAACTGCTTTCTCTCAGAGATACATGATGGCTATTCACAGGGTAAGATGCATTTTGTTAGGTATGGGGTTTTTTTTCAATTTGTAGATTCATGTTCTTTTCTTTTTTTAAAGGGGGGCAAGCTTTCATCATCTGTTTATCTGTTTGTTTGAAACAGCCACCTCCTGATTATCTAAACCTTAAGCAAAAGGTAACAAAACCCCCACAAACACATCCTTTCAAAAATGCTCTAGGAAAAGTGGAGACTTTTATGATGGTCTCAAATCTAACACAGTATTTTAAAAGATTGAGTATACTCTGGGGATGGGAAGTAATTTGTCATCAGGAGATCTACCTCCTGAAAAGAGGCCAGTGGGGAGGCACTTTGCTAATGGGTAGTGACAGTGTCATGTAAGAAGATCTGTGTGACTTCACTGTGAGGATGTCTCACACATGCCAAGAACATAGGAAATGGCATTAGATACCCACGCTTCTGCCTGAGTGTCTGCCACCACAAAACCAGCAACCAATACTAAGTCACTACAATGTCTTATCTTTTGGGATAGTTCTGGAACGCATGAGGTTATGGATGCTCGTTAGTTTTGTTTGCAACTTTCCCCCAACACGAAGGGTATCATGGTAAACTGACAAAGCACTCCCTAGGATTATTCATCAAGCTCACTAAATATAGACTCTTTTCAAGCAAGCACCTATGCTCATGTATACATATGTTTGCCTAAGTGTGTAAAAACACACACACATTGTCCTCACATTACTCACTTTGGAAAATATAAATGTATTTTTTCTCTTTTAAAGTCTGAAGTTTGGGTATCATACATCCTTGAAACAAGTCAGTTGAAGGCTAGTTATTGTTAAGTAGGAATAGCAGCATTATGCCAATTATATATATCACCAACTGGATACTGTAAGACTGACTTACATGTCTGTTGAATCATGAAACAGTAGTCCTGTACTTAAACGCAGTTAGGAAAATATTAACAGAGTATCTTAGAAAAGCTTGACACCAAACAAAAAAACTAAAATAAGCAATGGCTTTGGTAATTTTAAAGAAAAAAAAATGTTTTTAATAAACTAAACAGGAGGAAATAACTACCTCACGGGGTGATGTCTGAATATTGCGGGTCTGTTTTATGGCCTCTTCATAACGAGGAGGATCTTTTGTCTTGGATACTGTATTGTTGAAGAGGGATTGTTGAACAATATAAGGCTGGGCTTGAGATGGAGAGCCAGGCTGTGTGAAATAACAAGATAATGACTAAACAGTATGTTTTAGTGAATTCGAGATCCATCAATTTCTACAGATTATCCTACCGATCTACATATTTACAAATAACACTAGCATAGGTAATCAAAGTGATAAAATAATAAGTTTCTTTCTCACACATACATATGTATGTGCATTATTAAAATCCACAAAATATCCTTCCTCCTTGAATGAGCTGCAGTATGTACATAGTCACATGTTATTTAAGAATAATAATATCAAACTGAACTCTGTGGAACATTCTTGGGCTAACCTTACCTTATTGGGAGTAGCAGGTCCGTTTTGCACAGAGGGGACCTGATTACCACCAGTGTGAATGTTAGAGTTCGACGTTTTATTCATAAAAGATTGTGAAGGTGTTGTAACTGGTGCAGTCTGATAGGAAAATACTGTATTTGATGTGGTAGGTGGAAAAACCTGTAAAGGATTAATATATGAGCCTTAGGTTGTGGGTGTATTTTTAAAAGTTAACAATATTGGGTAAATAACATTATTAAAGTTTAAGACTTTGTGTTTTTTTAAAATACTTGCTTGCTTAAATTCCCTGTTAGGGGAATGTTATCTGTACTGATTTTTCCCTCCTGTGGAATAATTTGTAAATCTAGAACAATTACTCTTTGAAAGAAACTTTGTGCTGTGACATGCTTTCATTCATCACTGATAACTATTTTCCTGCTGTTTTCCTGGAAGCATGAGGAAAGTGTAATATAATTTTTTCTGAAATACATTCAGAAGAGTATGGAACAGTTTAATACAGTATGCATGATTTCCCCACCTAGTGGACAGTCAATAAAATGAACTTATTTCTGGCCTGACACAAACTAGTATATGTATCCACGCTTGTCCTCTGCTGCCTGTTTTAAGACAGAATGGTTCCATTTGTGCCATATAATTATAATTTCTTTTAACTAGAGATATCTACGAGTATTGAGGGAGAGGCAAAAGGTGAAGTTGGGTTATCAACTGTAAATTTGGTTACTGATATATAAGCTTTTTATTTCTTCAACTGATATTCCATATGCTCACTGCAAATGATTCCAAGCAGTATCCTACTTCTTTTTAAGTTAAAGGGAGAGAAAGAGGAGCTATGAATGTATGAGTGTGTAAGACTGACTGTTTAAATTCAGTATCGCTCCCAGATATCTTTATGACAAAGGTGTGACAAATCTTAGATCGAGGATGGAGATAAAGCTAGGATAAGCTTTGTGGAGTACGGTCTGAATACTAAATCAAGTCTGCCTTGAGAGGGTTTAATACAGTTTTTGTTACCCACCTGGATCATCTGTGTGAAAACTGTTGTACTTTCTGTGTGTCTACCACTGAGGTGAATGGCTGTGGAGATGTCTCCTTATTACTGAATGAAGAACAAGGGCCATGTGGTAGCTAAAATGTGAGGAGACACTTCGAGTGTGTAGGAGAAAATAAATGGAATAATCAGCTGTCTTGCATAAAAATCTGAGGTACCTGAGAAAGTCTAGATGGATTCAAGGGAAACTGGTTCTGGAAAACAACTGTTTATTGAGGTGATCACTGTTAGGAAGACCAACTTCACTAAAAAGCATTAAATTAAGAAGCAGCATTGCTCGTTCACAGTTCATTAGCTCAGTCTGCTGAAACATCCAAGCCTCATGAAATGCAACAGCAGACAGGTAGATCTAAGGCCAAAGGCATGAAGACTGTCCTGATCTATTTTATCACATCGGTATTTTACAGCCTGATGTAAAAAACAGCGCAGTTACGCTGCCTGGTTTCCTATGTAAAAGATAGCAGTAGATGTGTGAAAAAAACAGCTAGGACAGGCAGGCTGTTCAGCTCCAGGACAGCCAGATGCAGATGAGTCTCTGGGAACTCTGTGGTCTCCATGACAACTGATCTGAAGAGGGGGAAAGACCAGAGGGTACAATTCTTGGTTATCTCTTCCAATCATTTCAAGGAACTTCTAGACAGCAAAGGAAGCAAACTGCTAGTCTCTGGCATAAGTGCATGCCTCAGGATGACTGGAAAATTTCTATATGGGACCTGTCAAATTAACAAGGTAAGATTAGCCCCTCACCAAATCCCAGAGAACCTGGATGAAATCTGCTGTTTGGATATATGTCAGTTTTGACTTCTGCAGGATAACCTCAATGTCCATGAAATTATGTAGATCGAACAAGCAGTCTGCAGTCTGACGAGTGACGATGCTCATTTAGTTGTGTTCCCCTTTATTAGCCAGCTGTGTAGAGAACGGCAGAGCATAATCATACACCTTCTAAGATAAATTGTTATCTGGAAGAAGCGCCTTAGCAGAAGCAAATTAGAGGACACTGCACAGGCAGAAGCCCAAAATCACATCAGAACATCGCTTTTATGGTGCCCTTTACTAAACTGAAATATAAACTTTGAAGGCCGAGATATTTTGTAACAGTTACATAACATACTGTAAAAATTACCCTCTTCATCTTGAAATTTCAGTTGATAC
>NW_009624564.1:0-37288 GCF_000690535.1 Cariama cristata | reverse complement strand
TTTCCCTAGGGCAGGCTGAAAAACCTTGTTGTCCTAAGTGATAGGAGCCTTAGAGTCAATAGCACTGATCAGGAAGCAATAGAGGTTCAAACCCGATCTCTTGAGTTCCTAATAATAGAGGTCAGCCTGGAAGAGGCTCAAAGGAGGAGAAAGCCTTTTCTTTTGGGATGACTGGTGCTGATGGGTACCAACTCATCAGTTACCATATGAACATGACTGACTGGATTGGCACTCATAGCTGTGCATCCAGTGCTGACGAACATCTGTTTTGGAATGGGAAATTTTAGATCTGGTGGTTTTGGGTAGAGAAGAAGAGAAGGATCTCTCTGAATCATTCCCTGCATTCCTCAGGAAAAGATGTATTGTAGGCACAGTGGGGTTTTGACTCATTGGGATTGCTGTCCTCAATATCTAAGTCCATAGTTTTCTTCATAAGTAAGGATGAAATCAACAAGGAAAAGTAGGAAAACTAAAAGGAACTCCTGTAAAACAATAAATCTGTGAAGCCATAGGGAAAAGCTTTCTCTTAAGAACTACCTACAAGAATCTTCCATTTTGAGCCAGTGCCAAATAAGAGAAACTGACTGGAATACCTGATACACCACTTGTGCCAAGCATGAGGAAGAATGTAGCAACGGTGGTGCCGTAAGAGGACCATTAAGATAAAAAGTCTTTAACCTTATGTATTTATTTGCAACTGAAAAATAAAGGCCTGCACAGACTAAAATTTTGGAAAGAGGAGTTACAAGCCCATTGTATCACACAGAAAAACATGGTGCAGAGATGTTAGGTGACTTGATCATTTATATATGGCGCAGATGACACATAAAAGATTCTAAAAGCACTGTCTAGAATTAGATCACACAACTATTTATCTTAATGCTTATTACTATCCACAAACCTTTCTGATTTGTTGGGTCTGACCAAGTGCATGCTGCATGATGGTATTTTGTTTTGATTGTGGCGTATGCATCTGAGGTGCTGTCTGGCCCAGGCCAGAGGAAGAAAGAGGAGCAGGTATTTGTGATGGGGTCTGTATTCCAGCTTGTGATTGAGCCTAAAGGATGAAGATAAAATATTTGCATTATTCATATCTCACAGTGAATTACATCACATAAAAATCTATTGCATAGATTATGCAGAATAGCAATAGCATGTATTCTGGGAAGGTTGAGCATTAACTGTGTATAGGAGACAAAATTTTTACTCTGTTTGGTACTGGTGAGTTCCCAGCTAAAAGGTGGCATTTATTTTGCCAACAGAGTTTAAGAAAGATAAAGACAAACTGGAGAAGGTCCAGTGGAGAGCAATGAAAATAAGAAGACAGCGAGTGAGAGAGCATAATGAGTAAGAAAGGACTGTAAGAACTGAGTTTGAGTAACCAGAAAGACAAAATGATTATGCAAGAAAAAGGTGGTTTTTACGATCACAGTAGTTTTTAATGGCCTCTGAAAGGCAAGAAGCATGTCTAACATCAGGAAAGACAATTTTAGCTGATAGTTAGGAAAACTTTCTGCAACATCAGTGAAGTGAAACACCAGAACAAGCTGCTTAAGGTTGTTACAGAATTCTAGCAGGATTTTAGAACAATTTAGACAAAGATCTGTCTGGGTGCGTAACTACCAGGAATAGCTCGTGCACTGTGGACTGTGGGGCCCATCCCCATCAGAATTTTACAGCCCTTGTAAGTATTGCTAAATGTGATGGCTAGCACATGCTAGCACCAAAGCCTAAGGCCCATAACATGCCAAGTACACACTGGAGCTGAAAGAATACTGGCATGATAACCGTGTGGGTGGCAGGGGATTTCATCTAGCTATGTCCCAATAATGCCACTAGGTAGTATATGCTTAATTCCAGCTTAGATCAACAGGTTAAACTGTTTCAGCTTGGCCAGATTACTCATATACATCTTCATTTATAACCTATCTTGATTTATGCTGTATTTATTCACTCTGATACTACCTATAATCAGCCTAGAAATGATATTTGTGTAACCATAGTTTCTTTTTATAACTCTACTGGAGTTCCTCAACCTAGCATTCACATTTTTAAATATAATGAGCCATCACCACAGAAGGAAATTCAAACATACATTTTGAAAACAAGTATACCTCAAAATAAAGTACTGGATTTGTAGCTCTCTATTACAATTTGGAATTAACAAAATGGTGGTATATGCTGATACAAATCAAAACCAACTGTTCACGGAGACAGTACATTCTAAGATAATTACTTTTCAGGAAAGAGTATCTGGGAACAAAAGTCACAAAGAAAGCAAGTACTAGAAGTTGTTATAAAGAGATTGGCTCTTAAGTTTTTCTACTGTTTTCCCTAAAGCAGAAACAGACTAAGCCTGATTTTTAAGTTAATCTTACAAGCAGCACATTTACCCATTTATACTAAATTATGCAAATAGCGCCATGCACTTTACATGATAAAAAAAATAAAAACACCTTTACCTGCAACTTTATATTTCCAACTGGTAGCTGCACTGCAGTGGTAGAATTCGGTCCCTGGATAGATAGTGGCAGGAGCAGCTGGGCAGTTCCTTGGGTAGTTAATAAAGCTTGAGGTTGGGCAACAACTGCAGTTTGCGGCTGCCTCTGTGGATTAATATAAAATTGAGAAATGGCATTCTGAGGTTCAGCTTTGGCCACAGGTATCTCCTGCTTGATAACAACCGCCTTTTTGGCAACTGGATTCTGGCCACTAGTATATACCGATTGTCCTAAAGAATGACTGGCTACAGGTACAGATTGACTTGTACTAGAGCAGTCAGTAAGAGCATTTTCATCTTTGACGGCAGCACTGAATTGCTTCTGTTCCAAAGCCACTGAGTTACCAGAAGTCTGAGAGTGTTGCTGTTGTCCCCGTTTTTCAACCTCAAGTTGCATTTTCAGTACTTCCACAAGTTTTTGCTCTTGTTCCAGTTTCCTTTTGAGCTCTTCAATCTGCTTTTCTTTTTCTTGAAGCTTGCGGTCCTTTTCTGCTACATCAAACTCCATAGTTGAGATGCTTCCACTACTGCGATTCTGATTATCATCACTCATATTTGCTCTTAGTGGTGAAGTACTTAAGAAATGGGATGGTGACATCATGGTCATCATTTCTGTGAAAGTATCTGCTGTACTAGTATCATCTGTGCTTAGACTAGATTGTTCTGAAGGCGAGGGAGATATAGGCAAAGGAGAGCTAATGTTTTCAGTATTTACTACTTTGGAGCCAGATCCAGTAGATGTTTTTTCTGAAGGAAAGCTGGATGTTGTATTAGCCACTGGTTTATTTAGTGTTGCAACAGGAAATGCCACAGTCACTTCCCCAGTGTTGTTACCTGTGGCCCCAGCAGAAGTGGTTACTGTAACAGAGCTACTAGTAGCAACCCCATTGTTATTAAGATCTTGATAGGGTTTCAGACGCTCAATAAGATCTGTTTTTGTTCCAGACACTGGTAATCCCCTCAATTTCAACTCCATTTTAAGCTCTGCTACCTGAAACAAAATAAAGCACAATAGTAAAAAAATAAAATATTAAAACTTATTTATACACCTTCTACCTTATTACATCTTAATAAGGAAAATTATTTTTCAGCATATTTGCTAGTTACTGCACCTCTGGGTTCTAACAGCGTGCATGATCCATGAGCACATTTCCATGACCTGCTACTTAATTTCACTGTTTAAGTGGTCAAAACCTTAGTAGTGTTCAGTTGTTATACCATGAATAGTAGCAAAGTTATGTTGATTTATTTCATAAATATTCAAAATGGGAAAATGAACATACAGCTCCAATTCTGTGCTAAAAACTTCTGAAGCAAACCTGTAGGCAATGACAGCACCGCAGATAAAAGCACGGAACACTAGCATGCTGAACCCCTTTGGTACACCATCAAGACAAATAAAAATTTCTCAGAAATAGATCATCAGGTCAGTTGGATGATTTCATAGAGCCATCAAACACAAAAGGCTCTCTCTCTAATTAGCAACTGAACAGTTACAGCTATGTGCCATCTGGGTTTCTTTTACAAACAGAAAAAGTATAAACAGTCAAAATTAATCTAATTTCTGATAGAAAAATGTTCTCAATTTTCCAATAAGCTTACAAAGTGAGTGCAAATGAGTGTAAATTAATTCTGTGCTTCAAAATATCAATTAAAAAAGAACAGTCACAATGAGTGGCTTCTGTTTAAGATATACAGACACCACATCTAACTGTAGAGTGTTTGGGCTATATGTATGTTAGAACCACCTCTAAAAGAATAAAAGGTAGTGACCTCAATAATATTTCAGTACTTTGCCAGTCTAGAATTTTAAATTATAGGTCTTCACGATTTGGAAACGATAAAAAGTCACAGCAATCCATTTAATATCTCTTAAGAACCACAGCGATTTTGTGTTAAATAACTGTCTACCTAACATGATTATCAGTTGTTTCCCCAAGTCTGGTATCCTCTATGCTTGCTTGAGAGTGCATTCTAATTTTTCTGTTTTTCAACAATGCATTTCTGAATCCTTAATCAGAACCGATTTAGATGATTCAGTGTTAAAACCACCACCAGCAGGTCTGAAAGTATGGCTTATGTTACTGTTACCACATTAGCAGGAATACCAATAAATTATGCAGAAACGAGTAAGTGAACAGCTTTAATCACTGCAAAGCACAATGAAGTCTGAAAAGCTTATTTCAGACACTGTTGGTTGAATTGCATTTTATAGACTTGTTTCATATTAAAAGATTGGCTTTAACTGATGACAATGCATGACTGTCTTGAGAATGTGATCTTCTGAAACATCCTTTTTTATCCCTCCAAGTCTAAAAAAATACTTGTTCCCACCCCTCAGAAACCCAACACCTCGGTAAAGGAAAGGAGAAATGAACAAACTGCCCACTAGATGTCCCTGCTCCTCTGCTCAGGTCTGGCACAGCTACGGATGGCTACTGAAAGGATCTGAATCTAATCCCCACAAGCTGCTTCAGATTCATTTTCATTAGGTCCCTCACAGTATTAATTCCTGTTAATGTATTTCTGAAGGAAGAAAATCCTATGCAATGCCTTCATATTACCGTTTAAACAGAGTTTACACAGTTATTTAGAGCTTCAAGAAGCTTTTCTGAAATTCAGTGTTCATTTTCAGATGGTGTGTTAAACTCTGGTAAAGATCTTTTCTCTTTTACTAGTGTTATTTCTGCGTTGGCTTTATAGCAGTGACATCTCTGAATATGTTATTATTAAGGCATCTTTTAATTTATACTGCTTAACTGAACCTCTTAACTGATATACTAAGATTATCATGAGGAAATTACTGTTCCAGTGTTTAAAATCTGCCTGGGCTAAAACTTCACATGAAGTGCACGTCACAGTTTACCCAAGGTATCAAATTATGTGCCTATAAAATCTGTCTGAAATTCTTCTTCCTCTTCTAATTCTTTGGGAAAGAAATTTCTAGAACATATGCATGTGAGGAGGCTAAATAAAAACAAATATTTAAGTCCAGAAGAGTGTGTACGAAAACTTTGACAACTTTATTCTAAATAGTTAAGAGAAAAGTACAGTTTTCATTGGTAAATAACATCTGGGCTTATTCCTGACAGTAACAGTCTGCAAGTTACGACCTATAGTGATGCACAGAAATGGGCAAATCCCTCTTATTTTTTTACCTTCAAGTCATCCAAGCTTGAAGGTAGAGGTCCTGGTTTCCGGCTGGGAATACTACTGTTCTGTCTTGGTGAGCTGGCAGCTGATGTTGGTGTACTGTTGTTCAAAGTATTCAGTGGCGTATTCCCGTTGTTACTCTGTTTGTCATTCAGTGGCCTTCAAGTGATAAGAGAAAGGGGGACAATAATGTCAGTGCTAAATATATTATGTTTTCAATCAAGAAGCTGTGATTCTGAATCTAGTGTCTATCAAGTTAATGAACAAACTGCTTTTTTTTTTACAAATACATATTTAACTTAAGTCATTACCATTAAATATTTTTAGTGAAACAGCACAGAGAACAAAACATAAGAGAGTGTAGCACATTGATATTTTATTTTCTCTTCAGTTAAGTGTACTAATTTGTGCTTCATAGTTTTTACTATTGTCTTGGTATCCCTGAAGGATACTATGGACTACAGAATCAGTTTATACAAATTAATCATCAGCTAGGGTAACTAGTTAGTTTTTGTTTGACATCAATAAAAAAACCCCTACAATGTTGAAGTCTGTGTACCAACCCTACATACATGTCCAATGTTCTTATATAATAAAGACTGATGTGAAGGCAGTTTACTCTGAAGATGACACATTTTTATCGGCTGTACTCATAAGAATCTCATACAAGGATCTCAAAATAATTGTAAAAAAATTTTAAAATGCCATCATTTACACTACGTACCATAAGTCAACTCTTTTATTTCGTTCAACTGATTTATGAAGAAATGTTTCTGAAATGTCAGTAAATGGAACATAAGAAGCGTGGGTAAGCAGGCAGAAACATCTCTAGTCCAAATGTTAGGATGCATGGTAATTATAAATATAACCACAGATGGTATCTTTAACTTTTCTAGCCTCGCTTGCTAAGGAAAAATAACTCAGTGAAAACTCATTTTAAAAAACCAGTTGAAAGTCATTTGAATTTAGGGTTGTGTGACTGTGGCATGTTACACTATAAGCACATCTAGGAAAAGACTGGTCTTAGATGGTGGGAATGAAACTCTACAGATAGTCAGCTTCTCATTCTGCTACAAGGTGCTGGCAGCTCTTTAAAGATTTAGTTTTCTGACTGCTTCTACCTATAAATCAGAAAGTATACTTCTCACTGTTAAAAGTGCTAAAGATCAACACTGAACAGGAACTCGTATAAGCATTAGAGATGAGGCTATAAACAATATATAAATTTTACCTAATTTTAAAAGACTGTTTCTTCTTATTTGTAAACTGCAAAAATGTGGTCTGTTAAACTGATGTAAAAAGACAATAAAAACACAGCAATAGTATGGGTCTTTGTAAAAACCATCTTCTGTACGTTTCTCTTCTACTCTGCCTACCTATGTCATATTTGAGTGAAAATGGTATCAAAACTTTATTGCTTTTGCATAAATGCTTTTAAGTTTCAAATGTGCATCTGGTCAGGAAAAAAAAAAAGTATCTGATAGGTAGAAGGTCTGTTTCCATGTCACACAAAAATAACTAGGACCACTTAAAGGCTTATCAGACATCAGGAGTATTTTATCAAGAGAACCATCTCATCACCCTGTTAAATGAGGCAGATAATACCCACAGGGATGCAAGTTGTCATTTAAGTTTTCTGGGGTTCCAACCATCTCTTGACATTTGCAAAACATGTTTACTTCTAAAGCATCAAGTCTATAACTGATGTCTATATCTTTTCTTTAAAGGACACAAACAATGCTTCACATACTTCAGCGGTGCAGGTAGAATTGTCTGGTAGTTGTAGTGTTGTTGCTGTTGGCTCAGGATCTGCAGCTGCAAAAACAGTTGCTGCTGTTGTAGCAGACGAGCATAGTTGGAGTCCATCTGCGGCTCATTTTTCTCACCTTTCTGATCGGGTGGAATATATTGATGATACTTCAATTTTTTCACTCTTGGCTTAGGTTCTTTACATTTCTTGCTCCGATGCTTATCATTTGGGTTCTTTGGGTGGCTTTGCTGTTTACAGATGGAAAAGATTGAAACAACTCCCACAGACATCTCATTTACAAGCAGTTACCAAGGTACAAAGATAAAGCATACAGGAGCACATTTACTGCAAAGAGTTGCTGAACACAATTATCCCTGCAAACCTGCTCAAAGAATTGCTTACCATCCTTGAAAAGTTAACAGGATTTACTCCAGCTGGCTTATACTGTGCAGAAGAAGAGGTCATCAAATCACAGGTTTGTGAATGTTTTTTAACAGATGGCACAATGAAGCTAAGGGATTCTGCTAGTCATGACTTGTCATTGGAAAGAGGTGAGTTCAAAGCCACTTAGCACTTTGCACAAGTAAAAGCTAGTATCTTAAAGTCCATCTGTAAACACTTCCAGGTCAGAAGTACTTACAGGTCTAGATTAAAAGCATGGACAGTCAGTCCTATAAATTACAGGATTATTCTTATGAAACTTTCAGCAGTATCCTTATTAGCAATACCTGCACATGTGGTAAAACTCCCTTCCTTTACAAGCTCTTTGAAATTATTTGAGTGAAAAGTTGAAGGCAGTTACCTAGTCATACAGAAGGTATCAAAGCAGAAATCCCATCTTAATCCATGCACATTTATTACACAGATAGCCTGTTTCGGGGGATATCTGCATTTGTCATTAAGGTCCTGCATTAAGTAAGCTGATACAAGTCCAGTGATTGCACTGATATACCCAAATTTATACTAGAAATCGACTATTAGAGGTCATCCTTGTAAATTTAACTGAGAATTAATTTCATGTAGTTAGGTAGAAGTCTACATACATGTAATCATTACACAGCTGAAGACCTTTGGCAAAGTTGCTGAAATGAAATACTATAGACATCTTCTAAGACAACCCTCTCTCTAACTGCATTTGAAAAAAAGTTTTCCACGCTGCTGGCTAGGTCAGTGCAGAAAAGAGAATTGAGTATGTTCTTCTGACATTCAAATACAAGGATACAGTAACTTCTCTCACACAGTGCGTTCTGCTTATACAATAAATGAACGAAGAAAGTAGTGCTGGAAAAAGAGCAATACTGTTCACCAGCTTGGTTACAGGTGGACTATAAATGCGGTTGCGTCTGTTCCTATTAAATTATTCTCCATACAAAACTAGATTAGAAGCAATTAATTTCACCAATAGAAAGTATAAACTCAATATTGCAAAAATCTGTTGTCCTTATTTCTTAAAACTTCCATAGCAATGCAATGCATAATTCTGCTCGAAAACTTTAGTTAACTGTACCGTAATGACTTGAAATAATGAGCCAGTCCCTACAAGTGTTAACGGTTGGTCTCAGCATACAAAAGCTTTCAGTCAACAACCCAGTATGTTATCCTGAACACTAATAAAAGTTGTTGTTAGTTATAGGCACTATAACGTTACTCATGTACTTTTTCATTAAATATAGCACTGGAAAAGGACGTAGATTAACAACATAGTTCTCGGATGCCATTATTACAGATACCTACCTTTACTAACGTTGGTCCAGGCTTTGCTGCAGATACAGTATTTGTGGTCAGGGTGGTTGCAGCAGTAGAACGTGTAATGTGCTGTTCGTTTGTAGAGGGAGTTTTGAGAAATTCAGGAACTGGAGAGGTTAAAGGTGGATACTAGTATTAAAAAAATATAAGGAAAAAGAGAAACATTAAAAACATCCACCATTTAAATAATTGAAAAAAAAAGTGAAAAGGTTAAGACAATTTACTATCATGTCAAATTCACAAAATATTTTTAGGAGAAATGCAAAAACAAGACTCTTTTGTTTCTACATGTCTACAAGTATTCTATAAAGGCACATTTTGGCACACTTCAAATACAGCAAATAAGATAAACTGGTTTCTTACCTTGACTTCTTGGTTTGCATGTGAACTACTGCATGTAAACATATCCAAAATCAGTTTTTACTAATACAGTATTTACTTCTAGTTTCACCAAAGCAAAACAGCAATTGATTTTAATATAAATTTTTGTAGTATATGATAATAAATATTTTCCCAACATTAACATTTTTTTCATAATTATTATTGTTGTTTTTTCTGCAAGTAAAAAGAATGATAACCAAAAGATTTATAACAACATACAAAAAAAGCCCTCAGGAGGGACTTCGTTTTCATAACCTTTACGCTGTTGTTTTAATTTGCAGAATTCTTTTCTCCTTCTAACATACATGAGAACAAATAAATATCATGAAAACATTTTCTGTCTTTCTTACAAAATCATAAAAAAGAGCTGGAAGGACCTTCAGAAGTAACTTCACCCATTCAAGTCAGGAACATTTTAGTTAAACTGCTCCTAACATGTATTTATCTCTGGTTGGTAGCCTGGAATCAGATTAACTAATCGATGCCAGTCTTGACTTTATAATTGCAAAATTCTTCTAGAGCTAACAGCTGTCACTAAAGTACTTTTTCTCTTGGCGTAAGGACACAAAAGGAATCATCTCTTCAACACAGTCAGTCCAAATTACAGGAAAAGGTTATGTCAAATAAATTTCTTCTCTTGTTAGCATTACCGAGTTTCATATATAAAGGCTTCTAGAACCAAATTACAGATTTTAAGAATATAACTAATTTCTATACTTGTATATGCAGCATAGTTCAAACAAAATTAATTATAAGTAAAAGGAGAGATAAGGGTTAAAAATAATTAATGGAAGAACGGAATGCATTGTTAGTAATTGTTAGCAGAGATACCATCGTTTGTTATTACTCTGCTTGAAGCAGCAACATTAAAATTTGACCCTAGACCCCCTACACGTACACTGAAGCAGCCTACTGAAGTTACAGAAAACACTGCTTTATTAGTATAGAATTGAGGCCTTCCATATTTTCTGTCTGTGAAGTCAGAATCTTGTGTACACAAGGAGAATCTTACCACCCAAACTAGTACTATCGGAAAAGCCTCTCTCGTGATGGTCAAACATTAACATAGGAAAATGAACTCCTTGTTTCAGAATGATCACACAGCAGCGGAGCAGATGTATTTTGAAGAGACAGCTTCCTATAGTATTTTCACAGCAACCACACCTCCGACTGTGCCAGGAGGTGCATTTCTTCTGTATTTGACAGCCAGCACAATTACATTAATGTGTATGTACAGTCCAGTAGCCTAAACTTTACTGAGTTTGTTCTCTTACTGTTACAAACATCACATGGGTAATTTCTGCTATAAACTTACTAAATTCCATATAGGCTTAGGACTTTTTTTATTCTTCTTTTCCTGGCACCACTACGCCTACCAGAAAATTCCCAAAAGTTTTCCTACGTAATGACCAAACTTCACTGAGCTTAACTTTGTCATATCAATTTTTTCTGTGCTGAAATTGTTTTCCGATTTAAAACCTAATTCCTTTTGTAGTGAATATCCCTCTGATGGGATGTAGTCTCCGCATATAAACAGATCTCAGCCCTTGTTTTTCTAGCTACACAAATGAATTTTTATTCTTTTCTCATAAAAGAGATTTTTCATTCTCTGACCATCCTTTCCTGTTTCTGTTACAGTTTTCATTAGTCTTTTTTGGATATAAGTAACTGGAAATGTATAGGATATTCCTTATGAGGTCTCACTAGATCCTTACAGTGGCGTGAACACTTCTACTAGAGTCATCTCTTCTGACATACTTGCAATTTTACAGAGGAAGTACACAGTAGCTCACAGTCACTACACTGCTGACCATTGCACCCCAACTCTCTTCCTCCTCAGTTTTCTCCTGAGTCAGGGTCCCCAGGTTTCCACATTCCTTTTTCAAGCGAAGGAGAGGTGTTGTGTATCTTTCTTTTTGAAAACTACTCTATTCTATTGGAATTCCAGTTCTCCCCTAAAAGCCAAATCAACCAGTTCTTTCTGCGTAATAACAATCCAACTCTGTGCTGACTATGGCTTCCAACTTTTGTTACGTGACCCATTTTTATGTCAAGGTTGTTAATGGTAACACAAAACCAGAATGTCCCCAAATCAACTCCTGCAGAGCATGATTACCAACTTCCCTTCAACCCAATACTTCCCCTCTTTCTGTCTTCTCTCTGCCAATCTCCATCTTCTCCAGTGTTGCTAGTGTTTAACATCATGCAGTATTAAATCCAGACAGATGAGATCAGTTGCATTTCCATTGTTTAAGAAAGCAATTAGATCACCTAAACAATATCCCTTTTATAAAAGCACATCTATTTCCCTTATATTCCTAACAGTAAATACCCTTTTTCTTCAGAATATGTTCTAAAACCTTGCATTCTAATTAAGTCAGACAGGTACTTCTCCCTAATCCATTTCTTCCTGTGCTCTACTATTCTTCCATGAGATTGTACCACAAAGGACTTAAATCAGTTTGCTAAAAACACTTGGTACACATTTTGCAACTTTATGTCCTGGTTCTTTTGTATTTCTGGGATGGCAATTACCACACTGCCAGTCTGCGTGCACTAAGCCCTCCGACTTTTGCTTACAATTAAATTACAATAATTTTCTCTTCTATCTCTGCATTTCTTGTATACATTTTTCTGCATCTCCAACTGTCAGCTGCCAACAGGCAGCTATAGCTAGCTCGCCATAACCTAAGCTGTATAGTGGTTTTGATCCTTCTGTAGTGCAGCCATCCAGAGGAAAAGCTCCTGATACTGCTTTACTAAATTGCAAGATTTAGTACGCTATGCCTAGTCGCTGAAACACTGCACACATGCTTGCGTTGGGGTTGTGTCAGTTTATGGTGGCAGGCTAAAGATATAAATGCCTCTATTTTTATATCCAGCTTTCAAAGTGTTTGCTCTGGAAAGCATCCGATATCTACACAGTATCTGTTATTTGCTGGACTTGTATAAGAATTGGCAGGGGACTTTAGAGGGACTTACCCTTTAAAAAAAGGGTTCTGGATGCTGTATTCCAACGTATTGCACTCCTGTTGCTATCAAGTTTAAAAGGCTTGTTCTAGTTATAGCAGTAACATTTAAAAAAGCACTTAGCTTGTCTTTGAATCAAACTGTCATGTACAGTATTACCATAAAAAGCACAGGAGAATTCTAATGATCTCATGATTTTCACTGGTTCTTAAATTTCCTTTTCCTGAAGTCTCATCTGAAAAGCATTTTAAATGTTTGATACTTCAGCTTATTCATTACATAATCTTTTTCCATTCATCATTCTGATCCTTCTTGAACCCCCAAAAATAACTTGACTTCAAACATACTATTTAGCAACCCTTTATAGGGTATGAAAACAACTCCATAATGACAGCACAACAAAACTCTTTAAAATGGAGACATCGGTAACTTAAAAAAAACCCCAAACAACAAAACCCAAACTAAACCAAACAACCCCCAAAGAACAACAACAAAACACGTACAAACCCCCCCCCATCCAAAAGAACACCCCACCTCTTTAATTCATATTGCTTGAAAATCATGGTGTTAAACATTCTCCTCTTGCCAGAGCAAATTACTTTTTCCTTACAGTAGTTTTTATCCTAAACTACAAAGGATTAATGACTACATGAAATACAAAGCTTTTTACAGACTTCCCCATTTTAGCTGCAAGTGTTAGATGAGGCAATGAACCGTGCATATCATTTACTTCATAAATTTTTAAAATCAAAAAACTAAATTAACAGGTCTCAACTTCTTAACCTGATTATTTCATAAAGTAATGTAAAGATTATTTCCTTGGAATAGATCTTCTGTTTCCAGTTACAGATAATATGATTTCGGGACCTTTTCTTCTAACTGCAAACAAGCATCTAACAGGTCAACAAGCTACAGTAAATAGAATAAGAAACCAGTCATTATATTCTGTCTCATCAAGCAAAATACTTCAGCTGTTTTGAAGATAACTGTTTCATGTCCAGAACGGTGAGCACCACAATTTGATCTGTTTAGAATGGTGTGGTTAAATGCCTAATCCTTACCAGATGCAAATACATCAGGTTAAAGCAAGTTTTAGGTCATCAGTCAATGCCAGCCGAAGGTTCTCAAAGTTATGTTACATCCTTTGAGGCCTGGAAATGTGTGGAGGAGGAAACCTCGAAAAGAACTCTGGCTACACTCCACTGTTTTCAAAACATTCTTTGTATTTTATGTGTAATAAAATGTACAATTTGTCAGAGGAAATTAAAAGAATGAAGGAGCAATTTCCCAGATGCATCTCCTGTAGAGACGTGCTGTGCTGTTATTCTTTATTTCAAAAGGAGCAACAAGGTAAGCATCTGTTTTATTCAGCAGAAGAGCAACTTTGCATTTTAGATCTGTGCACAGAAGGGCTGTAGTACGTTACGAAATCCATAAGCAAAGGCTTGAAGTTGTATCTGAAGTGTTTTTTCAATCACATTCAAGTGCTCTGTTACTTTGCTGCTGCAATCACGTATTCATCTTATGCTTCCTACTTGAAAAGCTTTTTGGCAGGTATTGCTTTTGAGTATTTTTATTTAACTCTCCATTAGGAACCTAAATCTTTCCTTAGGAATCTAATTTAATGCAGTTTGTTTTTAATTTATTCAACACAAATTACATTCTCTCGACATGAAACCCAATTCACATCTTAATCTGTCTGTTAGGGAACAATGAAAGAAAACGGATGTGCTGTACTTTGTGTCTAGCATTGGTTTTGAATATGAACTTTGCAATACTTTTTCTGTCTACTATAGTAATAAGAAAACTAAGGAGAGTAATTCCAGATCCTGAACTACTCAGTTGTCAAGTATCCATGGTTATTGAGACAATACCATCTTGGGAGCACAAACAGTATTTATCTCATATTTGACTGTTTAATTTTACATTACTTTATACTGTAACAACTCAGTCAGTTCTGTCTTATCTTTTGTTCTTAATTTATAAATTGCAGCACAGTTCCCTGTGTAGAGCCCTAGCTTTGCTACAAATCCTCTGAGAGTTTAAATATGTAAATAAATGCATTTTCCAAAAGAATGCTTAATAAAAAGACAAAGCATGAAAATAATCTGAACTGCAAAGTTATGCATCTTTTTCTTTGTGTACTGGAGAAAGTGATGAAGGAACACACTTAGGAATTCCTCCTGGAGAAAATCCATTATAGATCACAGTCAATCAACATTAATACCTGAAGAATATTACACATTTGTAATAGTATCATTCACATATTAGTCAAATTTTGATTCACTCTGAAATTCTTTCAAAATAAAGTATTTTAATGTTTGCGTTATACAAGCTAAACCAACTTATTTTTACCAGGTACAGGCTTGCATGAAATGAAACAAGTTAAAGTCCTAAAGCTTTTGAATTTCCATCAAATTCACACTTCCTGCTTAAAGACTACTGCTCAAATTAATACAAAACATTTCAGCTAATTAAACAAAAATGACATTACCAAAATTTGCTTATACACACCTGGTATATCGATACCAAGTACACAAAGCTGAGTGCAATATTATTAAACTGCTGTCATTTGTAAGTCACTTTATATATATAATACTGTGATGAAACCCCAAGTCTTTCCACTAAATAATGTAGTGAAGTGTAAACATGGATAGTATGGTAAAATGTATCAATCTGAAACATAAATTATTTTTCTGTGACAATACAGCTGCTTTCATTTATGTACAACAGGAAAATGGGCTTACTAGGAGAAAGAGTAGTTCAGGATCAGGGACATTTCTCTAGCATACACGATTGCTCAGCAGACATACTTAAATTTGATTCAACAACAAATTCAGCATTGATCCAAGGCAAAATTTTTGTTACTCTTCAACACATAAACTAATGGTTCCTCTAGGCAGGTGTAACTTAGAATATAAGCACAATTTGTCATTTACTTAGCTCAGTCTCAAATGAACAAGCTGTTAATGAGTGGAGATGAGTACTGTTAAATCTGGCTACTTTGGAGTTCGCTGACCATTCAAGCTTGTTGCCATCAGACAACGTATGACGACTTTGCTTGCCTTTCCGTCTCCTGGAGCCTTACTTGGGTCTTTTTCTCTATCCAGAGTATCCAAAGTTCCATGAAAATTGCAGAAATCTACTTAAAAGCAAAGCCTTCTCCACTTAACTGGGCTTAAGTTAGTGAGTTTAAAATTACTAGCTGAGGTATGACAGAAAACATCACAAATAATCTATTTAAGCTAAACATAGTAACCTTTAAATAAATACATATATTCTCATTAATTAGTAAACTTACTGATTAACTCAAAGGTGAAAATAAAGACCTGTGAAGCAAGCACTGTACAAGATATTCTAGAAAGCATCCAGATAACTGTATGGTTATGCATATAACCCTGTGTTTTCAGTAGCTAATAGAAGATAAAAGAAATTAATTTGTACCACATGATGTTTGTTACATTACTGTTTTGGCAAATTATTTTACATCAGCACTTGTATAATATGTTTGAAGATAGGGTAGGCGATGTTACTGTCCATTTGAAATCACAAAATTAAATTGTTGTAAGAAGAGTTCTCTTTGAAAACTCATTTTTGCAACTCTTATGAACATAAAACAATCAAGTGTTTACATTCAAATCCACTGTTCTTTAAATCCTCACTATAAAGACAAAATTTTATCTGCAATGGCAGACTTAGTTACTTTCCTTTCTTTGTAAATAACTAAAAACCTCATAGAAAAATCAAGGTAAAGGTTATTTTCATTTCTTAAACAGTGAATTCCTTAGGCAGTATTTAAATTATGTGGAAAACCTTTTTTTTTTAAATGGACTTTTCTGGAGATAAAGGAACTGACATTGACTGTTGTTGTTTCAGCTAAGTTTAATTCTAAATGAGTTCAAGACCTTGCCCAGAATGAAGACAGACATTAAGTAATCAAAAACAGCTGGAGTAAACCACAGATACGACCTTTCAAACAACTTCTGCGAAAGCTGTAGATCTTCTACAGGCCATAATGAATTTCATTTAATTTATGGCTTTACAACAGTCTGTGGGAATTTCATCATTGCCAATAGGTGAGCCAGGGTTCTACTCTATACACTCCCAAACAGAAAATAGAGTCCCAGACACTCCTTTGCAACAGCAAATGTATTCAGTCCATGTGAAACTATGTCCCATTTCTATAGTGCCAGACCAAAAAACATGCTGTGAAGATTTTGTTTTGGCATTTAAAAACTGTACCTGTGTTGACGTAGTAGCATTTGGTGTTACGGGTGATGGCGAGTCACTTGTTTTTGGCTCACCAGGGGAAGATGCTGAACTTTCTTGGCTGGCTGGCTGATCTGGTGATAAAGCATCACTGCTGTCTTCATCAAATGAATAATCATCCAAAGCTTGAGGATAATTCTCTTGTCCAACTGCTAGAATGTTTACAAAGAAACAAGCAAAACAATTTTTTTTGTAGCTACACAAATTAGACATTGGTGGCAGAATAATTGCTGGAAAATGTTCAGCACAGTCTAAACAGAGTACCTAAGTATTTATTGTGTTTTTAATATAATGACAGCCATATTAAATCATATTCAAGGAATTGATAAAACTAAGTGCATAGCAGAAGTTGTTTTAGTAAGAGATTAAAAGGTATGTTCAACGTACGTGGAGTGCACACAGACACCTATGACTGAGTAACTGCCACATATGTTTGATAATTCTGTAAAAATTTGTAAGAAACAAGTCTTTGAAAAGAGAGTATTATACTCCAACTATATACTTCTAACTTAGTTTCAAATAAGAATAGGATAACTTTAATTAAATTACAACAGAGTTTAGGACTCAGAAGCTGAAAGAATAAGTAGTAATAAACTCTCAGTATGTTCTCTTCTAGTGAACTCTACCCTCAAGAGTTAAATGATTATTTACCACAATGCCATATAGTTAACAGATAGAAGCTGTGGGACTTCTACTTGCCTATAATAGCTTCTTTAACACTGGAGTCTACAGGAAGAATATTTTTTTCTACCAGTTCCATAGGGCCAGGCCTCTGAGCAATCTTCTCATTCAGATCATCTGCCAACCGAGCTCTCTTCAGTTTCATCTGAGTAGCTTGTAGTGAAGGCTCTGCAAAGGTCTCTAAAAAGATATATTGATTTAACTATTCTGTTCGATCTTTTTTCCAATTTCATGACAAACAACATTGTCTTGTCTTTGCAATAACCATTCCACTTCTATCAAAAGCAGGGAAGCATTATTCTGAAAATTCTCAAATTAATAAGCAAAAATAAGATTACGGAAGTAGATGTTGTTCATCCCCATGATCATGTTTTTCTATAAATATAACTTCTTTTTTAACAGCAGTAATGCTTTTGGTAAATGTCTGTATAATGTCCAACAATTAAGCAGGAAATATAAAATAACAAATGCTAATTACAGCCTGAAGACAGCATTTGCTGTTCTAATGGTTCACCAGTGTGAGCTATAGTAAAGGTTTAATTAATCCACTGATTTTTGGATTCGCTCTTGACAAACATCATAAAAAGTTTACCTTTAAAGGTTGCTTCCAGCACAAATTTGAGTCTTCAAAATTGTATTTCAAGGCAGATATAGAGAGAGTCTGTCGATATGGATGGGATCTACCAATATGGAGACTCCTATCTGGTTTTAGTACCCATATGCATGTTTTGAAAACTAATGGCTATTAAATTGACTTGGACTATGGTTATTTGGTAATTTCTGTATTTGATAAGATTATGGTGAAACACGGTAATACAGCCACATTTATAAAAAGAATATTGTTTCAAATGACCTGAGCAGGGTAAAAGTCAAGTTTATTAAAGACTGATTGGGGTGGTGGTGAGGGAAAAGTACAAGGCTGTCACATTATTTTAGGGTACGAGTAGAAATTGAAGCAATATATACACTACATGTACATACACCATGGTATAATTATAGAGTAAAAGCAATACGCAATTGCAAACAAATACACACTTGAGAATACTTCCACTGCCATAGATGTACCTATTATTATACAGATTTAGAATACAGATTACAACAGACACTGTGGAAGTAGAGAAATAGAGCATATAAACCTTTAGAAATAATTCTTATCAAAGCCTAATTCAGGTAGAAAACCAAACGCATAACAGAAGTTCCTTCTAATAGCAGCTGAAAAGGCATATGCAGCTGGGTACATACCTTCAAGGATGTGCATTCTGACCAGCTCAGACCTGTCTGGCCTGCTGCGAATCTTGTGCTTCAAAAAATTTTCAGTCTTTAAAGAAATGAGGAAATAGCATTAACTACTGTTTACGAGAAAAATCAAAGTCGTTTGATAAATCACTAATGTCCAGTCAATGAATATTTGCAGTTGCATTCAGATAGGTGGACGTCGCTGTTAGAACATGGGCAGCAGAGGGGTTTGGTTTGGTTTGTTCCCTTTTTCTATCAGTTAAGCAGTGCTAATGAATTTCTATCATCCCCAAACAAGTTGGGAATGTTTCTGGATTTGATCCCATACCACCACACAAAATCACAATATTACAGATTTGCTACAGAAATACTGCACAAGCATAATTTACCCAAGTATTCTATCCTTAACTGGAGGTAGCTACGTATTGCATTATGACCATAAGTTTATCCTGCCACCTTGATCTGTGGAGGATTAAGAAAGTTCCTCTCAGATTTGACACCAGTATTTTATTTTGGATTCTTCCAAGGTAAAAGCATATGTTACTATTGTAATGGTAATCAGTTTTTCATGTACTCAGAGAATTTATTATCACATACAACCGACTAATCCATTTTCAGATGTGAGTAACAAGTTTACACAAAGTGGTTTACCCTGGCTCGCTCCAGGCTCTTTATCTGCTCATGGAATGCAGCTGGACTTTTCAAAGCTGTGAAGGAAGAGTAAGAGTTAAATTGACTGGAAGTGATTTGCAAGAGAAATATCCTAATCAGTATGTGTGTATGGGTGTTTAACACCATCTCAGAGTTGTGTTTGCATCTGACCGAGCTTACATTTGACTCGTGCTAGTTGCATTCACTTATATTTAACACAGATGAGCAATGCTCCTATACAGAATAGTTGGAATATTTGATTTTAACAGATATTACCATGTAACAGTTGACTTTTTCACTATGTACACAGGGGTCTATTTACCAAAACTGTTCCACAGTAGAAGTTTTATGAGGTAAGGTTCAGAATGCCAAAATACTGTTTCATTTGTTCCACTGTGTTTACTAACTGCCTATATCTCATACTTGCTGTTACTAGAGAGAACTAGGCCGTTCTTTAAGAACTATTTGTGATGATTTTTTAAAAATAAAAAATTGTAGAAGCCCCAGATGTTCAAACTGGAAAACAAAATGATGGTTAGCTGCTAAAGAGCCAAAATGAGTCAAAAACACTATTCAGCTAGAAATAATATGAATAGTAGAGTGCTTCATCTCAATTGGATTGTTGAAAGGAAGTGAAATGGCAGCAGGCATAATCCATCTTATTTGCCACACTTTTGGCAGAGATCAGATACTGCAAAGCAAAATCTTTAACACTTTTTGACAGTTTAGAAGTTTTTCCCCAGGTTTCACACAAAAAGAAACAGATCATTCTGTTCCCAAAGATAATCAACACTACAGACCTGGGAAGGTGAAGATGCTTTAGCAAAGCAATCTGAAGCCTGCTGTATACTTAGAAACCTTCGAAAAGAGATTTGCTTTAAGATACTGTGCTTTCAAGATAGAATTCACTACTGCACACTGGGCTATTTATAATAACATGACATAATTTGTTTATGTTTTCAATGGCTGGGGTTTTTGTTTGTTTTAAGAAAAATCACTTTTCACAGTTGAATCTTTTGACAACTTGGACCTATTATCTTGAGCCCAGTCTCATCCCACACTGTCCACTTAGGGATTCTTCATGTTTTCTGTGCACCCCTCATTCTGAGGCCAGGCTGATCTCCAAAACAAGTCAAAAGACATTGTACTAAACAATTCGCATAGTCATTGGAAGCCCAAGTGAAGGAACAGCAAAACATCTCTAAGGAAAGAGTTAACTGCAGTCAAATTCTAGGCCGCTAAATATTCACGTTCAGGAGGACCCTCTTATGATTCTTAAATTGATTTTAGGTATTGTAAGTGCTGCTGCTGAAAAAAACCATCATCTCTAACAGATTGAAATCAATAAAGGAGAAAATGGACAGTATGATTCACAATTAAATTCCAGTGGTAGAATAGAGTTAGAGATAAAATTGGTTTACGGAAGAACTGATAACTTCTTGCATAGCTGTCAAGGATGGTAGGTAGCCAGGCCAAAGAGTCAGAAGCTCAGCATTACAGAATCCTGAAATCATAAATACATCTCCAACTGTATTTATGAACTTGGTGACATTGCCACCTTAGTGAGACACTTCACACTAAGGTGATCACCAGCATCTTAATTCTTCCAAAGATAGCATCTAAAGGCATTCGTTGAATTTTTAACACTATATAATTTTTTTTTTGGAAGAGAATACAAAACTCTTACACCAATTTGGACAGTTTGCCAGATGCGGCAAGTTGATCAGGAACTTCCAACTGGAAAAAATGAAAATGTTCTAAAACCAAAACAATTTTCTAAAAAAAAAAACCAAACCCAAAACACAAAACAAACCAACAACAACAACAACAAAACACCCACAAAAAAAACCAAAACCCCAACAAAACAACCCCAAAACAAAACTCAAACAAAAAACCCAAAGGTATTCATACTCATGAAGAAAGGCTGAGGCACAGAAGCTTCTGCATTAGGTCATACAATCCAGCATACGATGCCCAGTCTAATCCACTGCCTCATGTCCTGTAACATCACAGCTACCATCACGCAAGATTTGACACAGAAGACATGTCTGCTCGCCCATAAGTCACAACTTCTATGTGTCCTTTGTTATTGTTTGGCAACTCTTGCCATCCTACTCTTTAAAGACTGCTGGCTTTGTTATTGATGTCTACTCATTTATAAAACTCAATTTATTTCAATAAGATTAGTCATAATTTAAAGAGAGAAAATAAAAGGAGAATCAGACTATGTCTGCAAATCCTTGCATTTTCATCACAACAGCCATTTTAACTGAAACAGTAGGTAAGTATGATGAATTTACTTCCTGCTCATTTAAGGTTACAAAAGGATCCCACAGGTCTTTACAAATGATAAAGTTATTTTTAATGATTCTCATGGAAATGCTTATCTTCATTATTTTATATATTCAGTTCATAATTAATGCAGTGTAGTAATACAAATTACTAGAAAGAATGTAAGTCTTACGTGGCATGATGCCCTGGTCCACCAGCTGTTCTCGTGTCCGTCTTTGTTGTAGCCTCAGCTGAAGTACTGACAAAAGAAAATAATCATTCATTCATACGTAAGCATACTATCCCTCTGAAAGTACCAAAAAAATAAATTCAAAAGATACCAAGTATTTCAACTTTAGAAATACTTTTTCTGTATGTATTCAGACCTGACAGTAACCTCTAAGACACCCATCATTAAGGATCAACTGCTATTAGCATAGTTTGGAGTGATTGCTTCCAATCCATAGTTACACTGGAGTTTGCTGCTTTTTGGTCACATCAAATAACGGGACTGTATCTCATACATACATCTGCTTTTCCTATTAGCTAGGCCTCATAAGAGGTAGTAAGTATGTATCTAAATCTAGAACCCCCCCCCCCCCCTTGTAACACTACTCTTAGGTAATAGATTCAAGAAAACACAGTGGGGTATAAAGGCTTCATACCATAAACTGCAACACGTAGTGATTATATAGCCTTCTTACGTGTCTTAGACCAATCTTGCATTACTGCACTACACTGAAATAGAAATCATGTTTGCAGAGCATTTTAAAAGAAAAGCTGTATATGTTTGGTTGATCGTTTTTCCTTAAGGAAATTTTTTTTTTTTAAATATAAAGGCTTCTTGTACATTTAAATAAATCTTGCTGAAACACAAGAAACTGAAGAGAAGCCAGATTTTACCTGGCTTATTTAAAAACACCAAAAAAGTGATACAATCAGGAACAGACCTTATCTTCTCTCTGAACATCAGAAAATGCTGTTTTCCTGTTTGAGATGTGTTACCATAATTATTTCAAGGACTAAATAAATCCAATACTGTCAAATTTGGAAAAACTGTTTAGACTTTCAGAAGTAATTTCTTATGTTTCGTTACATTTAATAAAACATACAAAGGTTCTCATCTTATTGTTACTGTAAGAATAACCAATGTGACACACATTAAATACTATACCAGGTACTGCACAAAATGTGGGGGAGGGCATAGACATAAAGGCCTTATACTTTCAAAGATTAGGGCTTTTTTGTAAATGTTCCCAGGAAAAAAATAAGAAGAAGAAGAAAAAAAGTAGTTGTTTGTTTCTTCTATTGTTCCATTTCCCTTGTTTCTGTATCATTTTATCATAGTGCTTCATTATTTCTTAAGACACATATAACCATTATTCTAACATGAAATTTCATCTTTTGAACGAGAGATGGTCAAGATGCTTGGTCAAGAAAAAAAAATGTTAAAGATGTAATATTTACATTCTTAAATTCTGCCTTCATAGCTTATTATGGATGTATGATTATGACATGCTGTTCCCATTGTATTTCACAAGGAAGCAAAACAAACTATGCATTGTTCAAAACATCAAAACAAATGTAATTTCTAAAAAATTAGACTAAGGATAAGGTTCATTGTTTTCAGAATTTAAAAGGAACCAGCTTATTTCCTGTTCTACAGTACAGGAAGGATACTCTTCTGGCTAAAGCGTTAAGACCGGGAATAGCAAGTCCTGAAAACAAGGACATTTTTTTTTCTTGTGTCACACAAACATTGCGAATTTAAGTACAAACAGTTCAGGGCTGTGGCATGGCAGTTCTGTTCAGACTTTACAATACTGTTAACACAAGAATTACAAAGGACAGAGATGAGAGAATGCCGAAGTAACAACAGTAAAATGTAAATTAACGGAAAGTCTTTCAAAATCTATTGAGTTCCTCTGGAAACTTAAAAAAAAACTGCTTTAACTAATGAATTATATTTTCCAAGTAATACTAAATGACTGTAAAAAGTTAACTGAAGAATTATTTTATAATAGTTCGAATAATTTATCTTTTGTCTTCTTTAATTTCATGTGGCTCCAGGTAAGACATGACCTCCTCTTACAGTATCTCTCATTAGTAGATGCCAACTTGTGCTACCTGAAGTCTTGAACCAACTCAGAGGGTGCTGTTACACACTCCTTTCAGCAGCGCTTCCTAGGTTGGGTTTGGCATATGATGTAGCATAGACAGCTACATACTTACTCCCAGTAAGTTCAAATCATGAGTAGAGAAAGTTCAAATATTTCTGCAGAAAACCAGGTGGGTTTCTAAGTCCAACTGGTCTAATCTGCCCCCAAAATTGCAGATAAGTGTGTGCAAACACACATTCATGCAACTGAACACCCAACTTTAAAAAACCACAAGCTTTATATAAGTAAGTGCGAGTTAAGCCCATTCCTACAGAAAACTTCAAGACATGCACGTTTCAATGGAAATGCATTTTAAACACAAAATATAACGTTAGGATGTTAAGCTTCTATCCCTAGGGCTATGTCTAAAAATTTCCTACTGCACTAGCACAAAGCACTGAGAAATTCACTAACTGGTGTGGTGTCTACAGGAAAGCAAAAACTGATGAAGTTTTTTTGATTCTCTTGCTTACAACTGTAAAATCAAGAAAGCTCAGAGTTAGTCTTAAAACTAAACAAGCAAACCCTTTAAAAATCCTAGTAAGTTTTACTCATCCAAACGATGTGAGAGACAATTTATAGACAGCAAGACTACCATATTTCAGACCCAATATTTTTGGTCTTGAGTAGATTAAAAATTGACGTTCTTCTGTTCTTTGCTCAAACTATGCTTCCTTTAACACAACTAGGAAGCTGTGGAAAAGGTTGAAAAGCACATCCTGCTCTGGGCAGGAATCTTATCCGTGCTATACAGCTGTATTTGGTCCAAATTTACACCATACTCAAACCTGGTTTTCTTGGAACACTAAACACAGTACAAACGTGTCCAAATCTTTTATCTAATTACAAGTCAGTTTTAGACACATGACACTCTATTTCAGGCTCAAGGTCTTCAAGAAAAATGACCTGCTGCAGCATCAGTTATGTCCAGGGTAGAACTGATATACTTCAGACACAGTAAGTAAATCAGAATTCGTATTTTTTTCAATTCCATCACCTGGAACGTGGTGGATCAACAACCGAAGGCTCGTAATACTACAACTGGTGGAGGAATGTCATCTACCAACATATGATAGGCATTAAGAAATCCATTAAGAAAAAAATGCATTTATGGTACGTGATGGTTCTGATTTCTAGTACTTTTTTCTTTACTCAGACTTTCTTTTTTACTGAGCTTTATGATAAAGCCCATTTTGTAGGTGCTGCTGGTTCAGCTATGGCTACCTAAGCATTGCTAGTATGGTGCTTTCAAATAGTAAATTGAAGTGGGAAAGCTACACAACTTTCAAATTGATCTTCACACTATAGAATGCTCACCCTGTTTTGCAGAGTTGATAACAGCTTGAAAGCCCTTACTCATTCACCCATTTGGACAGCTGGCTAAATTGGAAAATTACTTTGTAGGAAGCACATACACCATCTACTCTATGAAACCTACTACAGACAACAGATACTTGTTCTTCATCTTATCAGACTTTACATATTTAAAATTCTAACGTAGTATCACTGCAATCTCAAAAGTGATGCGCAAAGTCTTTGCGTAGGAAAAAAGAGCTTAACAGTGTTTTGGGCTTTTTTTAGAAGTTAGTTTCACTGTTAAAATTACATATAAAGGGGCAGAGTTTTATCAGAAATTTATTATTTATTAATTAGAGATCTGGCTTTCCCAGATCCAGATATTGACATGACTCTCAGACCAAGGCTCTTCATCTTTCATATGAAAAGGATCCAACTTCTATTTGGCATTCCACTACACCAAGACAGACAATGCTCACTGTTATGTCATACGATTGGATTGGACAGTCTAAACATTCAGCATTTAGCAATTATGACATTTTAAGTTTTCATTGGCAAGTTTGTGGGAGCAAAAATCAGAAGGGCCTCACACTGTACTTTGCCAATACAAGTAAGCTAAATAACTACTCCAACACCTCTCATATGTATTCCCCTAGAGTGTACTTCAAAAAGGGGCTGCCTAAGCTAACTTCAGCTGCTGAAATTTCTCTTGGAAACAGACCAACCACCCCACTAACAAAAATACCTCAAAAACAGTGTACCAAAGTTTCTGTGTCGAGGTCCTGTTTTGAACCCTCTTTCAACAGCACTAGTAAGATGGAAGTCAGGAACATAAACATGCGTGCCCAAAGAAAAAGACACTTTGGACAGTGTCAGCGCACTGGTACGGACTCGCTGAGCACGATGCGGTTCCTGCAGCTCCCTCTTTGTGCTATCCAGTGTGACGTGCATTAGAAGGGGGGAAAGGCTGTGCTTCCCTCTGACATCACACTCACACACAGCCCTACACCATGGAAGCACCAACACTGTAAAACCATACCCCAGGGGATGTGTAACTTATGTTTGCGGCTGATGCAATTTCTGTCAGTTCCTGACAATTAATGCTGCTTGGCCATGGCAGGTCATATTCACCCAGGAAACGGGGGAGGGAGACTAAAATACATCTGTTCAACAAAAAATAGTGGTAACAATGTACGTAGCTTATCTCTTATTTTCCAGCTGGTTGCAACTAACTCTTTAATGAACATTAATTCCAAATGTAGATGATGGGAAGCCCTCCTATGTAATTTATGAATGTATTCTATCTCTGATTTGCAGCTTCAATTATGATCAAATATTTGGCTTAAGCTTTGCAGAAAGAGTAAAAACGGACGCATATCCTAAACAATGTATAGTCTTACAAGAGAATACACAGTGGACTATAGCGGAAGGATGAGAAGAACAGCAAGAATGTACCCGCACATAAACCTTATGTGTTCAGGTGCGAAGTTTTAGCTTTTTTTTTTTTTAGCAAATATACACATAACAAATAGTTATTGCCTCTCGTTACACTACTTGCCTACCCATCATCTGTTAACCTACACTGGGCATCACAAAGCAAATTAAGGATGATTTTTTGAAGTTGTCCCATGCGTATCTGGACAAGTCACAAAAACTGTGGGAGGACTGAAAAAATGAGGGATATAGAAGATAGAGAATGTGCAGTTATTTGCTTATTAAATAAATTATCAGAAACTTATGTATTACATAGTAAAGAAAGCCTGTAGCATGACTAATAGGGAAGCACTGCAGGAGGAATACTAAAGAAGAGATTACTCATAGTTAGGAAGATGATACAAGATGATAATAATTGAAGACTTTGACTTGACCAGAGCAAGAGTGTTAAACAGAAACAAAGGTGGATGAAAACCAGATGTTTGCTTTTGCAAAAAACTCTAAAATTAAGAAGGATAAAAAGAAGTTTGGTGTCTGTTTGGTTTAGGGTTTTTTTAAGTAAATATTAAGCAGCTGAATGCATTATTAAAGAAAGTTTCTAAATAGAAAGTAATTGTAGATAAAATATTTAGGTTTTTTTGAAAGTTGAAAAGCTGAAAAAAAACTTCTGCTTTTCTAATGCAAACAGATCAGGAAAAAGCTAATATTTATATCTCGATACAAGACATAAGGACCTAAAATACTTTTAGCCCCGTCAGTGACAGAAGGTAAAAAGCAGAGACATTTCTAAGGAAGAAATGGTAGCACCTGTACATGAGTTGCATAGCTGCATCTAGTCAAAGAGCGTATTTGGTTTACAGGTCTGCGTGTCAGAGCAGATGGTCATACTACAGTCAGTAATGCCCTTTATATTGTCATCGTAGTTAGAAAGACAGAGCCCTACAACTGAGCAGAAGCAAATTACAGGCAGACCTGTATCTTTACACTGGAGATGAACCTGAGGTAGGTATAAAGGAAGGGAAGAAGAATGAACTTTGGAAATGGGACCCACAAAAAGCAGCTCAAAGAACAGCCAGAAAGATATGGAAGATGGGAGTCATGGAAACTAAATCACAAGTTTTCAGTAAGGAAAATGTGATGAAATTAAAGACAAGAACAACGTGAGAATGGAGCGCAGCTTTGCACTTTTGGCAAAGAATTGCTGATTTCTTTCAGTGAGAAACTCTCTATAGAATAGGAGGCAGGTTGGTTTAAATCTAATATAATTAAATCTAATATAGACTTTGCTTATTGTATATATAGAAATCCATATAGCAAGAGATTTCTAGAACAGTCAGTAACACACAAAGAGGTAAATCTAGTAAGGATGGATGAGATAGGAGGACACAGTTTTCAAAAAAATCTGAAAACCACTGAGGCATTAGCCAAAGTTATGATAACTGTACTATTTGTTCTAGTGTTTTAGGGTTTGGGTTTTTTTGGTGTGGTTTTTTTTTTCCCCTTTATTACAAAGAACTGTTTACAGACAAACCAATGCGGAATCCAGGGAAGGGAGAATTCAAAAGACATGAGGTACTACAGAACAAAGTCCCCATGGGGTGGTACTTACTCAAACACCATGTTCAACAGATTGTTCTTATCAGGGTAAATCCATTCAGCTTGTTGCCCGATAGTTTACCTCTCACTTTTACACTTTTAAAATCTGGCAGTTACCTACATAATATCTCAAATCATAAAAGATGATCTCCAAAATAAAGGCCCAGAATTGACAAAGATTTAGGTATGTTAAAAAACTATTAACATCAGTAACACTATTCCTCATATTTCAAGTGTATGTGCAAAAGCAGGGCTATGCTAACACCACTGAGCAAATCTAGTTGCTGAAAGATGGCACAAATATTTTGCACTTCACATTCTCTTTTGCACTTCACATTCTCTGGCAGGAATCTCCCCTCACACCATTGCAACTCTAAGAAATCGTCTTTGAACTGCTTCTGAATAAAAGCCATGCACAGAGAGGTCAGTCAAGCTCCTGTTTCGATGTAGGGGGAAGGGAGGGTATTCTTTTTTATTTTCAAGTCAGTGTATGATTTTAAGATGAAGACTTTAACACCAGCTGAAGAGATTCCAAAATTTCCATGTGTTTTCTCCAGTCAATAAAATGATCATTAAATCTTATTTAATACTTGCTGACAAAACCAAAAAGCATAATCCCTCCTCACAATAAGAACATCTGATTATCTGACTCTCATAAAGTCAGTAGAAGTCTTCAGACTTCACTGGGGGTACAGATTTTTCACCACCTGAAAAACTGAGTGCCAGAGGCTGGTGCTCCGACTTTTAGAATTTCTTCCAGTGTTAGCATACCAGGGAATCAGCACTTCTATATGGAAGGGAATGGAGATGATTGTACAAAAAGGAAAGGTTATCTGTTAATCAATGCACTTTATTGTTTTGAAACATATTTCTATATAATAGTAAATTTTATAAAGTTAAGGGTCTCCATTTTCAAACAGTGCGTACTGTTCAGGTTCACATACGCTATGTCCTAAAGAGGCATAAAGATTAAGAATAACCAAAACAAGCAGCTCCTCAATAGCTTGCTGAAGTGCTATGCTGGTTTGAATGCAAGAAAGCTGGCACAACAGGCACTTAGGCAAGTACAGATCACATTCTGTGCAAGACCCTTTGAAAGGTAAGAAACGTAGGGCAGTCCAATCAGGTCTTACCCCATGTGAAGAGCAGAATAAGTGAAAATAAAGTGTATTATTAAATCACTTAGAACAAACAGCTATTATCAAAGTTGAGCAAGTGATTTCTGTTACAAATCTGTAATTTGTATCCTATGGAAAAGATGTCTCAAAGTAGTACTATATAATCGCAAGCACTGGAATGTAAAGAGGACAAAAATAAATTGATAGTTGTCCTGCAGGAACAACGTTATCTACACTGATTGACAAGCTTTCACCACTGCTTCTCGTCTTGAAAAAAACCAGAACTCATACTGTGCACAGTTCCAGCAGTAATAATTCTGCATCTAACACAGTTAATTACCTATCCTATTAATTTAAAATCAAATTAAAATTTTCTCTTTTTATAGAAGATACTATGAAACAGCAAATAGTTGTTGACATTTAACAATTACACAGATGAAACAGACACTAAACCATCGAGAAGGGGTTCATTAGCATACAGCTCTTTCAAATGACAGCAAGAAAAATAATGCATAGTTTTTTTTATGTTCTGTATGTAATCATCTCATTATTTCTTCCAACATTAAAATCCAGTGGATATTGGCTATTCAAGCCCTTAAAACCGCACGTAAAAATGGGAAAATGTAATGTCCAACATTCCTGCATACTCCCTTGGAAATTTCCAAGAGCAGCAGAAACTCCAGTGCAGGCTGCTAAGCTGGCTGCCATGGAAACAGACAGTGCTGGAAACAGGGCCGCTTCCTTTAAATTAAAAGCTGTTACACAGAAAGCTTCCATCTCTTTCTGCCAGCTTAAAACAGCTTTTATGCAACCAAGGTCTCTAACATGTTGAGGTTGAAACACAGAGCCATAGATGTTGACAACAGACATTCTAGTTGCAGTGAAGCACTGCTGCAGGAGATGAACTGTTCTATCCTATTCTTCATCTGAAGTAATGTATAACCAGTTATTTGGCACCAGGACTGTAACACTAATACAAGTACATGAACAGCAGGGTGGCAGTAAAGTAGAAGAGAGTATTTTATCAGATGGTAGGTGGACTATACGAGTGATCTAAGCACCAGCTTTGTATTCGAATTCTGGACCAACCTCACAGCACAGGGTGACACAGAATTGCTGAAATCGAGTATCAAGTACTTAACACTATGCTGCTCTCAGTTGTTAGCCTTGCGCCCCCAAACTCTATCTGCTTGAACTTAAAAGTTTATATGACATTTTCTAACCAGCATTATTTACACTAAGTTAATTTTCCAGAGATAGATACTTTGTTTTCTCCTGAGTTGTGACTGTTTCTGCCTCAAGTCTATATGGGGTATTGTACTCTATTTCTAATTCATTAAATGCTCTATTGAGACAAAAACGGTTAATCTTTTCAACTAGTATTTGTTCAGTGAATAAAACTAAAAGTTTAATAAACTGAATGTTTTATATAATAAGTAAAAGAGAGCAGATGATATAAGGTACACATTTCAGGAAGGTTATGGAATATGGCAGCTAGTTTGCACCTGGCATTACTTATTCCACATGTGTCCAAAGTCTGAAAACTGGTAATGTGGTGGTTTCTGCCATTTATATAAATTGTACAGCATTTTCAAGACAAAATGCATTTAGAATTGTGGTACTTGCCTCCCATCAGCCTGAAGATGGTGATACAGTATGTAAAATACTCTCAATTTTAAAACAAAAATAATTCATCATTAGAGATATCAGACATCATCTAAACATGAGTGCATACATTATATTGGGTTCAGTCTCCAAAACTGTCATGTATGCCAGGGTATCATTTAAAAAAGAAAATATTTTCCTTATTTTTTACTTGGTTTTATAAAAAAATCCCTTACTTATTTTTATATACTTTTAATGTTCTTTTTTCCATTATTGTATATGTGATTCTTCTGCTAAGACCATATCCAAAATAATTAAGAAAAGTGAAACAGCCTCTGATGCATACTCATTTTAAGCAATTATTCAATCATACTTTCATTTCAGCTTAGAAATGTTCTGGATAAATGTAAAGCATGGGAGTGGAGACTACTGAGGGCCATTTCAGATAATCTCTTCAGAATTCTGGAGGGAAACCCTGCAGGATCTCCAGATCTTTTAAATTATACCACTATCATTTAAAGCTTTTGTCTGTAAGCCAGTAATGATGAACACATAACTGTTTCCAGGAGTACCGTCATCACACTGAAAGTAGAAAGCGAAAAGCTAGATGAGAAAGATTGCTAAATGTAAAATTAACATTTAAAACAAAGATATAAAGCATAATATCATCAGTTGAGAAGTTTAAATGACTAGGATATAGGACAATCTGTATTGTATCCTATTGCTATGGAACATGTTGCTTAGAAACGAGCCAGAACATACACGAGCCTCCAAACAAATTACCAGAATGTCTGCTGGGTTAAAAAAAAATAAATATATATATATACACACACACACAAACACACGCATGTGTATGTAAAAAGCAAACTCTATACTTTTCACAATTCTGTTTAAATCTTTAAAATGAGTAAAATCACTACCATTTTGGGTGGAAAGTCTGAATAAACTAAAGCTTACATTTCAAGTATTCCTCTGCTTAGTACAGTCTTCTGATTTTTTTAAAGAATAATTTGCATTTCCTCAAATACTACTATCAGCCAAGAAGTGTTCTGTCAAGGGACTCAAGAAATTTGGGTTTAAATTCTACATCTACTACAGACTTGCTTTGTGATAATTTGGAGCATATTACATTGAATGATGACAGATGATTTCCAGCCAAGTCCTCTTGAGAAGGCATTACCTCCATTTTCCATGCTTTTCCTACGCACAGTAGAGCTAGCAAACAAAATGCATACCCAAGCAGATCCTCCAACTCACGATATTACACATTAACTCAAAACACTGAGGAAGGTAGATTTACACTAAGAAGCCTGATGGCAAACTTGGATGTAAGCAATGGCATTGTGTCAAGTCTGCTGTGTAGACAACATCAGATTTCTGCAGATGCTTGCTCAGTGGATGAGTCAGACCGCTTACAGTGACAGCAAAGTTGCCGCATTAAGAAGGACTTTGCATTAGAAAGGCTGAGGTACATACATCCGTTGTTGGATGCTTTGTGAAAGGAAAGAAGAAACCTCCAGCAGAGCAACAAAACACAGTGGTTTCAGAGTGTGGTTTCATAACTTAGTATGATCTAAGACAGGATTACTGATGAAAAGACAATGGTCTCTTCCTCCCTCCCACCCCAGCTGCTGCCATTGCATCAACACTGGCAAAGGTGTAGCCTGTCAGGTCAGCGCTTTGATCTGGCTGAAAACTAACGCTATTGAAAGAAATAGCCTTCAATAATACCTGTTCACCGATCCTACTCACTTCAGGGTTCCATAATTACTAATGCCAATGCAAGAAAGAGGCTGGCAGTAAGCAGGGTAGGGCTGGATGAGACTGCGCCTACTTTTGGCAGCAGTAGTCTTAATCCTAACCTTTCATAAAACCTTTAAGAAATCTTGTAGTTGCCATAGCAAGTTTCCTTAGAACTCTTGGTTAGCCACTGTATCCTCTAATTTTATACAGATTACATACAAAATCAAATCAATACATTGTAGACTTGGTTTATCGAAATATTTAAGCATATGTTTATTATAATGGCATTACCATATATTTATTATTCATTTAAGTGCTGCACTGAAGAAGAAAATTTTGTGGAGTAAGTAAGTGCTGATTTACTTGTAAGACATGCAATTATCCCACTGTCATTAAAGAGACTGTTTATGGTAGATACATAAAGTTAAGAACTGTAACACAGCCTCACAGGATCAGTACACTGAATTTACAGTGCTTCCTTTATTAACGAAAACGACAGGGGTAACACTTTTTCTTTACAGTATTTTTCTCATTATCTGTGTCTCAGGAAACATACCTGATAGACTGCCACTGATAATGGGTCACAAAACCACCTCCAAACACCATGTAACAAAACTTAAACCTTTTAAAAACAAACAAACAAAAAACCAGCAAAAACCCAAAACCAGCAGTAGGATCTTTAAGTCTAACATGGCACAGCAGGAGAGCAGTAGAGGTCAAGAGTATCCCCAATAGTCAACATCCCAGCAATAGCAGGAAGTCTGTTAAATAAACAATTCTCATACAATATTGATTTGATTGCAAGGGAGGAAGGAAAGAAATCCTTCCTGACTAAATCTGGTAATCTATGAACCAGACAGCATGAAGACATTTCCAGCAAGCACCTGAGAAATCCCTGTGCTTCACTTATTCCACCCTGTATCCTGTTTCTAGCACTTGCCAGACTCCAGTTCCTCACAAAACAGTAAAATTAAAAAGCAATACAAATCCAGGAAAGAAAACATGTTTCAAGGTGGAAAGAAAAGTTCCTTCCTGGTTAGTTTTTTTTTCCTTACAGTAACCTGCAGGCAACTAGTAACTTAGAAGCCCAGATTAATATATGAAAAATATGGTGCGAACAAATTGGGATCAAATCTCCTTTTAAATCCCACCTGAGACAGCACCATACTGATTTAATACTGGGTCTTCAACAGATCTGCATGGTCACACACTCTTGCAGGAGCTGATCAATCTTTACATTAAAACAATTCAGAGTACAAGGCAAGACTTCCTAAATTCACTTCACTCCTCAGTTAGAAACCTTCTAATCCGCAGCCTAAATATATTCCTAATTCCTAATATATGCATTGTTGATGATACCAACTCTTTCTTACTAACTGTATGCACAGTGATGTCCTGATTTCATATTCAAGGCTTTTAACTTGAATTTTCTAAATGTTTTGGTCACTCACTTGACATTAGAAGTCAATGCTACAAGAATTTCTAAAAAGCTGTTCATTTAGCACTGTATGGTTAGCCTCAGAGCCAAAAAGTATTTTTGTTCCTTGCTCATACAAGAAGTAATTTTGATAAAACAGATAAAATTAAGAACTATTTTCACAGAACAGACAATATGTAACAATAACATATGAATTGTTTATAAGAAAGTAATTAAGAGGATTCCCTCCTGTGCTATAGGATGCTATAATGTGTATCTTCTAAGAGCATTCGTTAGCCTAAGCAAAGAAAAAAATTCATCCTTGTAATCTAACCTTCCAATGCCCTTAATATTAATTTGCTGAAGATAGTATTGGGATTTGTGTTTCCATCAAAAGTCTCTTTCCTTATAAAGAAATACTAAGTAAAAAAAGAACTGCACGTAACAATTCTCATAAGGTACTCATTACTGAAATAAGCACACCGTACTGTCTCAGGATTTCTAGATCTATCAAACCTGTGCAAAACAGATTGTGAAGCAAAGGCTCTGGCACCTTCTGAATTACTTGACCTCTATGTACTTCATCTGGGTTTGTCAATAGAGTTACATTTTTAATTTTCACAGTTTTAACCATTCACAGATGGTATTCATAAGTATTTTTGTGTCCCAGCAAAAAAAGGTTGATGATTCAGGTGCAAAACCAGACACATCATCTTTTGAATTAAAGGAAAAAGAAAGGGGGAGGCGGGGAGAGAGACAGAATGCCACAAGCTAATTTAGAACATACTGTTCTGTAAAATAGGGAGTGTTTTTCATGTAATTTATAGTGTGTTATTCAAATGTGATGAAATTAACAACTCCAAATGAATTTTTAAAAATCTACAAAACACCTGAACTACTTACTTCATAACATTATAAACTGAAAAGGTGAAACTCTGTTTTAGTCTGTCTAGATGCAAATCAGATTTGCAATGTTTTCAATAATTCATTCTATGTACTACAAGAAAGAAAATGCTTGTTTTTTCTAAGTTTTAGAAAAAGGAAAGCCTGGAAAAGGAGATCCTGTAGTCGTTCATACTCTCAAAAAGAGGTTCATTATTTTAATTATTAGATTGCCAAACTTAGGAGTGATAAAAGGATAAGCAATATTCACTGGGGAAAACTGAAAGTGGAGAACAGGTACTAAAACAGGAAAGGAAGCAAAGACAGTGATTGTGGAAAACAATTATATCTTCTTTTATGTTCTGAATAATTTAAACTCTAAAATATTCATGAATTTAGACTGGAAGAGTGTCCCATAATGGCAGGATTTTTGCTACTCTGACAGACCATCATTATTGTAATGTACATTCTTTCATTCACTTTCTACATTACTGACATATTCAAAGAAGACTGAAGACAGTGATTACCGTGGTTACTTACTAGCCCATCTACACTACCCACCATACTATTTTTTTCACGTCTTTCTCCCCTTTATTTCTTGGTAGCTTGGATTAGTTAGGTGTTTGTTTTTTTTTTCCCTCCAGTATTTCCCACAACAGTACGCTCGCTCCTCTGTCCCTCTCAACTTCCTCGACTTCTTTCTTTGCTCCTGTTGCCCTACAGAGCTTCAGAGATAGCAGCAGCAGGTTCAACTGGGCCTGCTTGGAGTCGGAAGGCAAACCCCACAGAAAAGCAGCCACTGTTGGCCCTTTCTCTTCAATCACTGTCTGTCACTCTGTACTCTCCTGCTGTAAAGGAAGCAGAACCGTTGTGCTCTCAGCCACAGCCACATGCATCAACACTCAACTTCTTATTATCTATCTTTCCAATCAATAAGAAGTCTTCGGTATCAGGACTTTTACATAAAAATCAGTGTCTTCTCTAGCCCTAACTCACAGCTAAGTAAAGGTGTTTTGGTTGTTTTTTTTTTTAAATGAACTGACAGTTACTGAATTCAATAATGAATATTTGCTATCTTTTTGCTACTTTAAACATTATTAAGACCCAAATTTAAAAACAAACAAAACTGCAAAACAAATCCAGCATTTAAATTCTGAGAAAGCCGTGATCTCATGTAGAAGGGGGAAAAACAGCAGTCTTGCCCCAACACCAAGGAAGAAATCTCTGAATCACCGGACAACCCAGAGATATCTGGAGTAAACGCTAAGGCAGAGCGCTGTAAAAGGAAAGAAGGAATTTTTCTACTACAAATACAGTTTGTTTCTGATTAAGAAGTTGGAGTTTGAGTCTTGAACTGCAAAGAGCCTGGTATGTTAACATACACCAGTTAAACTGTCCCGTGCAGGGCTGGCAGTTGACCTCAAGAAGTCTCTTCCCTCTCCTCCGTAACACGGGCCCGCTAGAAGAGTACCTCCAGCTAGAAGGAGTAAGTCAACTTCCCTGTCTCAGCAGTATTATTGCCACAGCCTAACAACTACTACTTTAAATGAATCTGGTATACTACCATTTGTCAGCTTTAAATAATGCTCCAAATTTAATGCACAGTCTAAAAGCAATCATTTAAGGAGACAATGTAATTTGAAAAGCATACATCTGGAAAGCAGAGTCAAATCTAATTTAAAGTGTGAGGGGAGAAGGGAATTCCAGAGAAAGACAGTGGCTGAGAAAAGCACTGTTGAAAATGAGGTAGTAACACATGTCTAAAACTAAAGGTTTGTGGGGTTTTCTTTTTAATAGTGTCATATTTAATGACATTTATTTCATTATATTTATTTCAATGGTGACATTTTGAAGCATTTTGTGCAACATTTAGAGGACCATTTCAGAGTACTTCATGAATTCAGCACTAAATGCTAGTCTGAAAAGAGTACTGAATCACTCATTCTTCTTCATACTACAATTTCTATCAAGCTATTAGCACTGTTATTTTAATACTCAGGTAAATTCTAAATTTAGCTTTTAGATTTTTTTTAAGAGGGAAAACAATACTTCATTTAACGTACGAAAATCCTTGCTGACATGCAGCATTACACCTCAACTGCTGGTGAGCTGAACCTGCCCAGTACTTCTGCATTTTCTGTCCCCCAACCAGCAAGTGACTGACCTTCCTTGAGACTTTTCTGGCTGTTCACCTCAAGGCTTTCCTTCTCCTTCAGCGGCTTACCCCCCCCTGCCGGTAAAATCTCGGAAAAGCCCTGTTGCTGCTTCTTGGAGCTATCGATCATGATGAGAATCCTTTAGAACGGCAACATCCAGCGTAAGAAAAAAAAAAAATATTAATCTGTCACCAAGCAGGACGCTGCTGTCCCGACCACTGCTTCCAGGTCCCTTCTCCTAACAAAGGGGCAGCTGCGCCCTTGTGCAGCCGCA
>NW_009624563.1:311-609 GCF_000690535.1 Cariama cristata | reverse complement strand
GGTCCTGTTTTAGCCAAACCAGGACACACGGGCAGCTTTTCCTTACTCACTGGTGATGCTCAGCATCCCACTGGAAGACTAAAGGCGAGGAGGGGAGTCGTGGAAAAGCCCTGCTCGTCTCACAGCCAGCCTCTGCCAAGGGCAACAGGGACTCGCTTCCCTTCTCCCATCCTCCTGGTACGTGACAGACATCCTAAAAAAACCCAAAAACAACCAGCCCACCCCAATTGAGAAGCAATATTTGATCCTCAGCGTGGAAGCTGGGGATCTGGGCAGGTGCTCCCCTCCCTGGGTGCTG
>NW_009624563.1:0-285 GCF_000690535.1 Cariama cristata | reverse complement strand
GCCCGAAGCCGGCCGGGAGGGATCCTGGTAGCCTGGCTGAGCATTTCTCTGTTCATCTCCTTGGAAAAGCCCTGAAAAGCTCTCAACACTTCGGTTTGAAAGCCTCAATGACCGCATGTTGCAGGGAACAGGGAGCAAAGCCGGCTCAGCTCAGGTGAAGAGCCAGCAGACTACAGTGAGGCACAAACACGGAGTGCCCAAAATTCCCCCTCTTAATTTCTCATTTCAAGCTAATCTGAGGCTTGCCCCCCAAGACAGCAGCCGGCAGCTCAGGGGGTCCCTCTC
>NW_009624562.1:0-24780 GCF_000690535.1 Cariama cristata | reverse complement strand
AAAAAAAAAACACAAACAAACCACCCCAAAACCAAGAGGGGCTTTTTTTATATTTGGAAATACTGGAATACTAACTCTTCCTGGCTTTTCTGGGAGAAATTTTTGGGGCTTTCCAGATATGACTTAGGAGTTTTTGGGAGTTTACTGAAAGGATGGGCTATTACCCGTAATACACGCTCCCTTTCTTGTGAAGTGCTGCTCGTATGGAGCGCTATCAATTCCGCTTCTCTTGAAGTTACCTAACTTTAAGAAAAATCCTTGGGAACTTTTTATGACACTCGTCTAAAGAGCTCCAGAGGACTCATTTAGGAACATCCAAATAGGCTTCGTCGCGATCCTGCGATGAGTCAAGGGACGTCATGAGTGCGCAACGCCTCTTTCAGAATTATCTGCTTTGATTCTGTAATTTCCTTATTTAAAAAAAAAGTCACAATCTGTACAGTAGAGAGAAAGTAAAAATAAAAGAAGTGACTTTGCAGTTTTCACCCATTATCTCCAGTTGCTGCTGGGCAAACCAAGTTTTCAGTGGCGGAGTCTGTTAGATTGATTTTAACTTAGAAGCTTGTTATTTGTGTCCTTTGAAGCATGTTTCTGAAGCAGCATATCCGAGTTGCTTGTATCACTGTTATTTGGAAACAGGCATTGCATTTGTTTGGGGTTTTTTTGCACCACAATCAAGTGGTGCAACGGTATATTGGAAAAATGTTGTCCTGTAATTGAGTTCTTGCATTTTGTTTGTAAACTTCTTTTGAAATATTAAATCTCAGTCCCACAAGCTGATAATTCACTTGGCACAGATATAATTAGCATCGAGATTTACAAAGGTGAAGCTCTGTGGAAGTCAGGTGTCTACTCGGAGATCCAAGATCGTAATAGATTCCTCTTACCTACTTTTTATATTTACTACATGTAGGATCCCCTTAGGATCCATTTAGCTCTTCAGGCTAGATTTTTTGAGATATTAATAGACCTCGGTTGATCGGTATATGAAAAAGTTAGAGAATCTGACTTGCGGGCTATCAAATTTCCCATCAAAATTTGGCAGGCAGCTTGCCAGGGGAAGAATTTTGGAATTCAGCTTGTACGGGTCAAAATTTCCCCATCCTGTTTCTAGGACAGAGGTGTACGTCACGGCATGTTCACCAGTGATCCGTCAGGACAAAAAAGGCTGTGGTAGTCAGGGGAAGCGGTACGCCTTCCGCTTTGAAGGAGCGGCGTGCGGCGGGGTGGGCCGTGAGGGACTGGGTTTCTCCGCACGGCAGAGGAGCGCGTCGTGAGTGTGGTTCTCGCGTCAGGGGGGTCAGGTGGCTCAGTAAAGGTCATGGTCAAGTTTCATTGCTTCCTTCTTAGTTATTCAAGATTTCTCTCTGGAACTGGGATTGACTAGTGATGCCCACATCCAGAGATGCCCGTCTCCGCGTGCTGGGCTGGCTGTACCCGATGTTCCCATCCTCGCGGAGAGGAAGGGAGATAACAGCTGGGCTCAGGGCATCCCTTCTGCCTTTCCCGGCTGCAACCCCCCAGTTACTCGGTATGTGGTTGTTGTTCTCACCGAGTAGCAGAGATGGGTCGCAACAGCTCATACTAGTCTGGGAACCTGCTGTGATCCTTGCTAATCCTCCAACCTAAATTTCTAGCTCTTTTTTTTTTCCATTTAAGCATCATCCTAGCCAGTCTAGCTGTAAGCCAGTGTCCAGTTATGAGCTTCCTAATCCTGGTATCGTCCTGTACCCCGTCTCCCTCATTGCCAGCCTCAGGCCAGTCGCCTGCAGCCTCCAGTTGCCCTGTCAGTTCCTTCAGGCTCTTTCGATATTTTGGTCTTTTCTCTCTGCCCACCCTCACAGAACTCGTGTTCTCCTGGGTGTCATGCAAGGGCAGAAGAGCAGAGGTCTGAGGAAGCAAGACGGTCCACTGAAGGGAGAAACAAAGCAAGGGGCAGTGAGATTTGCTCCGAAAGGTTGCAAAAATCATGCAGAGAAGGGTGTGTTGCCACCTTATCTCATGTCATGGCCACTAGTATGGATTTGTACATTTGGTCAGCCTCAAAATGTGTTTAAACACACTTTTGACATAAAGATGTGTTCATGGGCATTTGCAGAATTTCTCATAGGAAAAATGGACAATTAGGATGAGATTCAGCTGCAGATTAAGGCACTTGAATGTCTACACCTATTTGACTGCGACACTTACTGTGTACTGGGTGGTCATGGTCCAGTTATGGTCAATGGAGAGACCTCGGCAACGCTTGCAGCGAAGCCTGGAGATGAATTCAGCCCGAGCAGACACCGAGTAGCTGGTGAGCTCAATAGCTGTAGGCTCTTAACCACGCTGGCTAAATCACTCTTGAGTATGAGGGAGTTTAGACAGCCAAATAGTGTCTTAATCTGGAGCTGAATCCTTCCCTCAAGGTACAAGTCATCTGGTTGTACAGAGATCCCTTTTAAACCATTTTAACAGATTACAGGATGTATTTGTTAATACCGCTTACACTCCATGGCATTTAATATGTACTTAACTGCTCTTCTTGTAATCCAGCCTTTTTTAGGTCTATCTTTCGGGTTCTGCCACTGCTCCTTGTTCTGTCTCCAGTGAACCCATCTAGTTTTGCAATGGGAAATAAAACAACCGAAATCCGTGTGAAATATGAGAATATACTAAGCCACGACATCGATGAGCTGGTAGGTAATAGCTCTTGGGCTTTCAAGAAATGTTGATTGTTTTTAAGTGATCGCAAATAATAGTGAAAAAAAAAGCTCTAATGTTAACAGACGATAAACGACCAATTTATGACAAGTTATCCTGGAATGGTGGTGTTATTTGAGGGAGTGTGACAATTCAGTCTCTTTAGAGCCTCTGAAATCTGTGGATGCTGTCTATTTGCATGTACAAAGGCTGTGATCCAGGTATTTGTGCCTGTGCACCATGTAGTTAGACACAGGTACCACTTGGCCCTCATTAGTATAATATATTACATTAAAAAGCGCTCTTTCCTGAAGTAATTTCACGACTGCTTCTCTTTGTATCTTCTTATCAAGAGAAGAAAGCATTACACAACCTGACATTTATTCTACTAATTGTAGACTTCTTGACTGAAGTTTTATGTTGTCCATTGAATACACACGCACAGAGGCACGACATTCATTCAACAATAAAAGTTTCCTTGTGTTTTACCTATATTTTGTTTAGCCAACAAAGAAACAACTTTTCTAGATGGCAGCAGAGAAGAACTTAACTTTCTCAGTTGTAAATCTCCTCCATTATAGCTTTATCAGCCAGATTTATTACCGCTTTGCAAAACACTATCATAAGTTTACCGATCCATGCGCAAAGCCTACCTTCCAACTCTTCGTCATGAATTATTAACAATTAAATTTATCTGTCATGAACACTTTCATGGGAGAAAGCACTTTCCATACTTGGATTAGCAGAGGCATTTCTAGAAAAATGTTTTTTTTCTGACAGTTTGTCACTAAACGAGAACTCACCATTCCATTGCAGTCTTAAATCAAGATCTATTTCCATGAAATACAGTGCTTCTCCAAGGGCGAAATTGGGAGCTGTTGTATTTCTTCACACTTAGGATCCACCACCGTCCGCCATCAAGGATTTGAACGGAGCAATGCTGTTCTTTCAGATGCAGTTTGGAAGTCTTTAGCTTTTTTATTGTAATAAATATTACCGAGTTTTTTAGGGGATAGGGTTTTGTAGGAGACTGTATGTGAACTCAAGCTGTTATCTGGTTAAATAAATAAATAAACCCTTAACGAATGAATGTTTGTGAAAGGTAATGGGAATGTACTGACCTCTGAAGCTTTTACTTCCTAGAACAGGCACGTGCAAGCAACTACTGGGCAAATTTCTTCATTTTCCTGTCTTTATTTTTCCCCGGTTTAAGAGAGATTCATTCATCTTCTATGTAAAATCAGCGTATGGTCTTGTCACTATAACTTATCAGCAAAATATTACGGACAGTGCTGTTTGGGACTTCCCTGCCATTGCAGAGCCAAAGTCCGTAACATCCAGTCCTTCACCCTCAGATGTTTGGAGGCAGCCGTGGTGATGACTATCGGGTTATATACCAGACTAACTAAAGTTAATTTGATTTTCACTGATGCCTTTTCCGAGGCCAGGATTACCCGTAGGTTGCTTTAGTCACAGCCAATAAACTGCCTTCAGAAATGGTTACTGTACGTTATACTAAAGGGGGTCTGAGGAGGTCAGTGAGGATGTGTAAGTCCCTTTGCAGGCAGCAAAAGAAGCCACAGATAGATGGGTTTTAGGGTGATTCTTTATTTATTTCTTTATTTTTAAATCTTGGTGCTGTGTGACTGCAGCAAAACTTCATTCTGTTGTGGTACAAGCAGAGATGTGCATTGTCTTCCAGATGTTTGGTTTGGGGTTTTTGCTTTTTTTTGGTTTTGGTTTTGGTTTGTTTTGTCAGTGAATATTTGACTCCCTAAACCCTTGGTTTTGAAAACACTTCCTGGATGAAGTTCTGTTCATCTTGGGTGAACTTCCAAAATACAGGCAACGTTACACAAAAATCTGGGGAAAAATTTTAAGAATTAAGTTGTCTAATGTGTTCATGTGTGTGCGTAAGTGAGGAGGTGTCACACACTATTGTCACGAGCTGCCTTGCTTAAAGCCCTTCTGGTTGTATTGGGCTATCTGGATACAGGCTGAAGAAGAAAGCAAAGGAATTTTGTTGAGCTGGGTTCAGTTGTCATAGAATCAGAGAATCGTTACGGTTGGAAGAGACCTCAAAGATCATCAAGTCCAACCGTATACCCAACGCCACCATGCCCACTAAACCATGTCTCGAAGCGCCACATCTAAACATTTTTTGAACACCTCCAGGGATGGTGACTCCACCACCTCCCCGGGGAGCCCGTTCCAATGCCTAACGACTCTAACAGTGAAGAAGTTCTTTCTAATATCCAACCTGAACCTCCCCTGGTGCAACTTGAGACCATTTCCTCTTGTCCTATCGGTAGCTACCGGGGAGAAGAGACCGAACCCCCCCCGGCTGCAATCTCCTTTCAGGTTGTTGTAGAGAGTGATCAGGTCTCCCCTCAGCCTCCTCTTCTCCAGACCAAACCCCCCCAGCTCCCTCAGCCGCTCCCCATCAGACTCGTGCTCCAGACCCTTCCCCACCTTCGTTGCTCTTCAGATGACAAGTTCTTGATGACAAGCGTGAAAGTAGAAGAAAACAACAAACAGAGAATAAGCCATTGATAAAAGATTATGGTCACACAAAGAGAGCAAGGGATATTGCTTAGGTCATTTTCTGTTAGTGCATATGCAAAGCGAGTGCTACAATCTGTTTAGGTGCCCAGGGCATGTATTTATTGACACAAACACTGTATTTGATGTCTGTGTAAGATTTGCATATTCCTGTATGTTTTAAAATGCCAAAGAACCAAGTAATTCAATCGAATATGAAGGTTTAAAATGAATAGATTTCTGTCCAGTTCTGAGCTCTCCAGTACAAGAGAAAAGCGGAGCTACTGGAGGGAGTCCAGCTAAGGGCCATGAAGATGATGAAGGGACTGGAGCATCCCTCCCATGAGGAAAGGCTGAGAGAGCTGGGACTGTTCCACCTGGAGCAGAGAAGGCTCAGGGGGATCCCATCCGTGTCTATAAATACCTGAAGGGAGGGGGCACAGAGGACAAAGCCAGGCTCTTCCCAGCCAGGCTCTCCCACTGAAACCCAGGAGGTTCCCTCTGAACATACGGAACAACTTTGTCACTGCGAGGGTGACCGAGCACTGGCACAGGTTGCCCAGGGAGGTGGTGGAGTCTCCATCCCTGGAGATACTCAAAAACCATTTGGACACGGTCCTGGACAACCGGCTTCAGATGGCCCTGCTTGAGCAGGGGGGTTGGACCAGAGGAGCTCCAGAGGCCCCTGCCAACCTCAACCAACCTGTGATTGTCTGTGATTCTGTGAATACCTTTAAAAATGGGAGCTGGGTTGGGGTTTTCTTTGCCTGCTTGCCAAGGAAAAGCTGAGAGTCGTACACTGACCCTGCTGCGCCTGAGGAGATGCTACAGAACAATTCGGTGTTGCCATCGCCAGCTGCTAGAGAGAAACTTGGTTCCCTTGCTTAAAAGTACTTCCATGTTTAAACGTGTATGATATTTTACAGGTAAATATGTCTGCAGAGTATCGTGACAGGTGCTGCAAGAATAAAAAACATGAAAATAGCAAAGTGTTTTTCTGCAATGATACTCAGGTAAAAGTTAACTTCTCGGAATTTACTTTAGAGAATACAAACTCAAACGGGTTCTTTGTACAGTTCAGTCCCTGAATAACATACTGTGAGAGCGAGTAGTGTTACCTTTTAATAGTCAAATCTTGATATTCAGGGTTGTTCTTTTTTGAATTTGGAATCACACAATTTGCCAAGTAAATTGGTATTTTTAAAATCAAAATATTAAGCAATTCCATATCCAAGAAATGCTCTTTTTTTCTACTATAAAGATTCTTTTATATTTTTAATCCAAAATAGTACAGAAAACTTATTTCATTTTGCCAATGGAAGTAACATAAAAATTTCCCAGCATCTGTTTTCATTTTTCTATAGAAAACTGTATTAGATATGCTTTTCACTTCAGATCTGAAAGCTTTAAAAGCCATAGTTTGGGCAGGTCTCAAGCGAAAGAAAGCACAATTGCCAGCTGTTGCTGCAAATTCTATCATGACTTGATAAAAGGACTGGCTCCAAAAATCGTCCACTGTTTTCCTAACTGCATCAGCTGATTCCATTACGGCTACAATTTCTCCCTAACATCCTTACGCTATTATTATTACTACTACAAATTGATACTTGAAATATTTTGAAGAGGTGGCAGGTAGGTCACATTAGTCATGTGTGTTATTGGAAAAGATTGGCGCTATGAAAGCAAAAGAAACTAATGGGAACTGATGGAGCTTTTTTTTTAAAGACAAACCACCATGATAAAGAATTAATGGCACACAGACTTTTCAGGACACATTTTTCTTGCTCTCTTTACAGGAAATAGAATCACTGCAGAGTATGGCATGCAACATGCTCAGATTCTTTCATAAGCAAAAAATCAGCAAAGACTTTAGATGGAAAGCAGCATTAGTCTCGTGTGGGACATTACAGGTTCTACAGCGCAAATGTGAAAGGCATAAAAAAGAAAAGGTGAGTGGTAGTGATGGTCTACAGTCGATTGGAACTATGTGCCTGACTGCTTAGAGCTCTACAACACAGACTATTGTAGCTGCCTCTCCAAGATACAACTATCACACATGTTATACGCATGACGGATTTTGCTCTGTGTAGCGTATGTCTTGCAATAGACATTAAGCCCAGTGCGAAGACTAAGAAAGACAATGATCTGGAAGTCTGTAGTGAAGATACACACTCTGGTTCACTTCTGAAATACCGGAGTTAATTCTCCAGTAAGAGACAAAGACCACACTTGTGCGAAGAAGGCCTTTAACTTCTCTAGTGTACAAAATTGTAGTTGTTAACTTCTTATTGGGGTTCTACCCCAAGATTCATGTTTAATTTGGTTTGTTTCAACAAACAATTAATAGGAGTTTCTCTCCTTTCCATAATGCTTCATCTTTATTTTAACCGCAGTATCTCAAACTCAGCACGAACAGTTAGATAGAAAAATATTTTGATTTTTAGTCATTGGCAGAATCTGCTTTTTGACGTGTTACTCAAATCTAGCAGGATGATCTACAGACTACCATAGCAAAGGAAAAGCGTTCTTTTAAGTGAACCTATTGAACGCAAAAACATCGACCAGCATCAAAAAGCCTCCCCATACGCACCAAAGGATATAATTCTTTATGACTGGCTTAAATAGTTGGATTGAAGGCTGCATTTAACTATTTTTCTCCTTGAAATGGAGAAACACTTAAAATCTGGGACCAGATCTTCAAAGCGATTTTGGGTGTCTGTATTTGGCTTAGCCACCTGTGGCAAATCCAATGTTTGCCTTACCTTAAAAGTTAGGTCATGGAAGTCAAAGAGTATCACCCTTGAAACTCCTGCCTGGCCTCATGGATGCCTGGTTTCATTTAAAGACCAATTAAAGTAATTTGGTCAAAATCATGAACAGTCATTGAACATGGACCAGAACCACGGTCTTGTCGTCTCGGGGTGAGATCCTGAACGCGTGGCCGCAGCACCAACCCCTGGGAATAGGTCTGTCTTCTTCCACCAGCCTTGAGGTACCACACACGTAGTCCTCTCTTTTGAGGTTGGGCTCACAATGTAATTGGCTTTATTTTTCCAGCCCTCCAAGTAATGGAGGATAAATGTTAAACCACTGACCGAGGACGTCTGTGTTCTCAGTCGCACACACTGGTTTCTGCTGTCCGTACTTGCTGGGTGTTAAAGCCGGCTACTGCCACGGCACGCTTCCTGAGCAGTCCAGCTTTCCAGCCTAATTCCTGTGTAAGGTACCTCCGTTATTGATTGAGATGTAATGGGAATCAGTTTGTTTCAAAAGGTGTCTGTATGAAAAGAATAAGCACTTCTCAATTAACAATGCAAACTTCTTTTTCAGGTTTGCACGCAGCTAAATACACATAATAAAGAAGATGCAGAAACAGGTGATCAGTCCAAAAAGAAATGTAACCAAGAATTATGTGAACTGAAAGAAAATATATCTAGCCTTCGATCCTGCTGGAATAAATTTGAAAAAATAATTTCCAGGTGAATCCCGCTCTTTTCTTTCAAAGTGGTATCACTTGGTATCTTTGCATTTTATATGCATTCTTCGAGTAACTCTGCTCGCTTACATGAACACTTTATGCCAGAATTCTGATGGAAAGTTACTGTACCTTGTTCCTGGAGATGGAATAAACAGAAACGGCTAAACCAAGCTGCTGATCTCCAAGAAGTGCAAATAAAAGACCTGCGTCTGAAACAAAGAACTCTGCAGAAGGCTGCGTCGCACCTTCATGCTCTGGAAACTACTTTGGATTTTCTGATCTTTCAAGTAACCTTATAATACGTCATATGAAAGTAATCTACTTGCACATCTCCTGCAATTTATAAAACCATCTTAGAAGCCACAGGTGAAGAAAACTGTATGGAAAAGTAGCAGGTTTCTTTATATAAAACGCATCAAGGACCAGAAAGAACAATTTACCGAACAAGCAGCTGATCCTGGGTCTGTTCTGCTGAAGCAACGACGTTTTCCGCGTGGGTATCGAACGGGTCTGCACACTGATTGAGGTTTGGAAAAGTAGGGAGAAGGCTAACTTTTTGAAAAATTTAGGAAGGGTACTGATTTTTGAAGCAATGTAGCACACTTCTGCTGGCTGAAGGAGAGACGAGACAGCGAGACCTAGGCCGGGGGGCAAAAAAAGGAGATGCCTGAATGTAAGTTTGTTCAGCTGACTGGGAGCAGCACTGGCCTTATGAGTTTGGCTATCCTACAGTTAGCTGTGGGAAGAACCCACACTTCTTCCCTTCAGATTGTGATTTCTTATATGCAATTATTTTATATAACGTGTTTAACATGGTAGTCAAACATGACTGTGTGAATATTTTCAGAGAATAATATATTGGCATTTAACTAATAAAGTGTTCATATTTAATTTTGGATAAATTGAAGTATTTTTATAGTTGTTTGTACCTCTTTTGCAGTTTCTTACTTTGATATTACAACTCCTTTGGTAATAAAATATTTGTCTTCTATGGAATAGGGCTGTTGGCTTTTTGGGTGTCATCACTCCTTTTTTAGCTTTTTTCACAGCTAGCCATTAAAAGCACAGCTGGAATGTAACCTCCAGCAGCTTGGGGATTCCTGTTGTAAAATACCTGTTTCTTACTTGCTTGTAACCTGGCCAGTTTAGGTAAACATTGCCATACCAGGTATCTGCCTTGGACTAAATACTTCGGGAAATCTTTAGTTAAGTCAGCCTGTTGTTTCCTGGTTCAGAGTAAGGTAACATATATTTCTTTTATCTGTGCTAAAAGAAATTTTCCATGGAACTACTCTGAAATTTTTTTTGGTACTTAGAACAAAGACCTTAAAAAATGGTGGGCTGTGCTTCAAAGACCTGTATAGATCTCCTTTGACTGGAGTAAGATCGCGGTACTGAGTCCACGAAACCCAGTGTGCCCCGCTGCTAATGGTGAGGGAAGAAGTTGGAAGCAAAGCAAACACACCCTTAAGCTTTCCTGGAAATACACCCTCTCCAACCCCCCATCAATGCACGGTGAAGTGACTTGAGGTTGGAGTAGTATCTTTGTAAAACTGTGATTGAGACTTTCACATATTCTCTTTAGCTCTTGATGTAAGAGATTGGAATTTTAACTCCAAACACCAAAAAAAAGAGGAAAAAACCCAAATCCAAACCAAACCCATAATGTAACAGGAAACAGATTTCCCAGTATCATACTGCACATAAGAGAATGTGACCATTATTGTAAGAACTTCTCAGGAAATCCCTTCTACTGAAAGTCCCAGAAGACTGAGGAATAAATTTGTCTCCCGAGAGTGAAGTACAGTTGCTTTTGGAAATCCAGGAACAGTTGAAAGCCAAGCCTTATTTCCTGATAACCACTTGGCAAGGAAAGGTCAGTGGAATTAAAAGAAAAACACACAGATGCAGTATTAGCTACTACAAAACTGGAAGGTCAGTCAGCTTACATGACTTGAGCAGCAGCCCACAACTTAAATCTTGAGGCAAACCAAGCAGTTTTGGGCCAATCCTGGGGAAAAGACCAAAGTTAGATCCAGAGCAGAAATTTAGATCAAGTGATTATGAAATTGCATTTGTTGGTTTTGTTTTTTTTTTTCCTCTGTGATTGCTTCTCTTAATAAATATCCTGCCTGTCTGATGCTTGTTGCCAAATTTCCTGAGTCACCACTTACATGCAAAGACTAACTGCTAAACACAGTGACTTGTGCTCTTTGGTTTGTTGCTTCCATTTGAGAACCTCCTCCAGTCTCTCCTGAAATGACCAATTTGACAACAGTAAACTGCTCTGCAGGAACGGGCGAAGGGATGAAAACCTTGCAGGGCATCACCACTGCGCCCACCTCCCTGCCGCTTTCGTTTCTGTATTTCTTTATTTAGTTGGCCACAGCAAAGGGATATGAGTAGGTCAAACCCATGGTTTAGAAATACATGGGAAGGTGGTAAGGGAAAACAACTTAGGTACCTAAATTAGTAAAAAGAATTTTAGCAGTGATGTTGCAAAGGATTACGAGAAAGCAGAAAGAGGTGACTAACCACTGGGAGCAAGCTATTGTTGCACATTTCTAACAGCAAGAATGAGTTCGGGGCTTTGTAGTCTACAATGAGAAGGAAGAATTTCTAGTGTTTAGGAAGCCAGATCTAGGAAGGCCACTGGAAGAGAATGTTCAAATCTCACTTTACACCATCAAGCAGGTCTCTACAGCTGTAGTTCTTCAGTTAAAGACACAGGATTAAACCTCTCCCGGGTGGTTATATGTTTCCTTCTAGTTCCATCGCTTCAGCCTTGTGCTGAGCAAAGGAGATGTTGGCTTCATGATAGGTTTCATTCAGCAGCTACTTAAGTTTCTGTTGGTTTTTTTTGGTTTTGTTTTCATTTTTCTCCCGCTATCTGATTGGAATGGTGAACTAGAACAGAGGAAGCCAGCATGAGGAACATCATAGAATCTCAGCGGTGACAAGAGATTTTGCAGACTCTTGGCACAAAAATGAGTTTCATCCAGAATGAAGGGAAAATTACTCTGCCTTCCTTGGAAGAGGGTGTGGTGAAGTAAACAAAAGAGTCCAGGAGGAGGAACTTTCCCCTAAAAAGAGAAAAGAGGAATTGGTCTGTACTCATCCGTATTTGGCCAAAAAAATTCAGGAACCCAAACCCTTACTACAATTTCTGCTCACACAAGTCAGCTTTACATGAGATATATAACTTCTGCTTTTTTTCTTGCTTAATCATTTCATCAACAAAACAGTGGTCTAACCTCAAGAACAAACCCAGATCAAGTTAGGTTATATATTATACCTTACAGTCTTACTAAACAAAAAGAAACCAACCAACCAACCGGAAGTATTTACTACAGGTATCACAGTGACAGGCTCTATATAAACCAACGTCTCCATATAGTTGGGAAAGAAGAGATAAAGTTAACTGTATATAAACAGATCACATCGATTTAAATATCTGGTATAGAGTATTTTCCTATATAGGAACCCAAATCTCACCTCACAACTCAATTAAAAAACCCTGTCTTTTGAGAAGAGTAACTAAGCGGTTCTCTCCCAGCCACTATGAGAAGACAGTGGATGGTCCTCACATCAGGTCTGGTGTACTCCAGACCAAAGACATCACAATATTCATAAGGTTGACATGACGTTACCTATCCCTATGCTATTTTATTTAAGTCAACTTCATATTTGGCTACAAAAATGTGTGCATCACACTGAGTTTTATTGGCATATTTGCTTTATTGTTAACAAGTGGCAAATTAGCATTAGGTGGTGCTTTACATTTATTAATTAAAACTGACACTTTAAAATAAACATAATAAACCAAGTAAGATGTAAACCAACCCAGGAATTCTGAAAAAAAGCACTGGATGGTCACAAACACAAATACTCAATGTACTGAGGGGCAAGGCAAACAATAAATGCAATGCTGGCAAAATTAATCACCCCAAACACATGAATGAACACTTCATTTAAAAACATGGAACACCAATAAATAAACTTATGAAGATACATACTAAGTATCTTATGAAGGATGAACACCAAGAGTTAGAGCAATCATACCAAGCAGGTATTGTAACAGTTGTAGAATACTCAGCACTTTACAGATCAGACCCCAATCCGTTCACGCTTCTGCCAGAAATCCAAATCCAAATACAGAACTATGGTAAACCATGCACCACGACTGAGAACTTAAGTTGAATACTCAGCCATATTAAACCGCATATTTGGTTTGCTGACTCAAAAGCTAATTTTCATATGATTTCCCTAATGATTATTTTTGTGAAGAAAAAACACTAATTAAGAGAGAATCTGAATGAGCTGTTCTCTGGCAACATGAAACAGAATGGGGCTAATTAGGATCCTCCAGAAATGTGTATTCTGGAATGACGTAACAAAAAAAGTAACAAACCCCACCAAACTAGTGTGCAAGAGTAATCTCTTATGCTATGAATATTGGAAAGGAAATATCAACCAAGTAACTGCTGAATACAGCTAGAGAATCTTTTACTTAACATTTCTTCCAACACCACAACTAGGTAACTCAAACCTTATTCAGCAAGTTTAAAAAAAAAATTATAAAAAAACCCCACCAGCAACAAAACCATCACAAGTTGGAATGAGCTGTACTTGAAAGGCAATAAAACTATTGTCACCAGCCACCAAAACCAGTTTCACCAAAGATGAAAATTCTACCTTATCAAACAACCCACCTAATTATTTATAGTTTAGTCAAACTGGAAAGAAAGTCACAAAAAGTGCTCTTACTAAACACAGATTTGTCAGCCAAGATTAAAAAAACCCCTATGACAAGTTTGTTCTTTGCACATACACAAAGTCTACGCGATAGAAACCAGCGCTTCTTGAGAACTTTGCGATACATAGACAATACCATTTCATTTTATACTAATTACATAGCCTACATCAGCGTGCACTGCTACAGGTCTTGTTTATTAGTGTTTAAACTACCGCAGTCACACCTCCTTCCACCAATTTGATACGTGCGTGTCATGAAACTGTTCTCTTTGCAGACCGCGTTTCAGGCACTAACGGTTACAAGGGTGACTGAGGAGCTAGTCTCCCTCAGGCAACAGAGAACCTCCATGACGTTTGAAGATTGGATCAGGTCCTAAAATACATTTTGGAGCTCCCAGCCTGGGAACCTCGCTCGCTATCTGCGGCATGTGTGGAAAAGCTTGAGTGGGTGCTGCGAGCAGAAGCTGAGGGCCCAGGGCACCACAGAGAGCTGCCCGCTCCTCGCTGCCCACTGCCTCCTGCCCTGCTTCTCAAATCCACCCCAGGGAGTTGAACGGCTCTTTAAGTCCCTTTGGCAAATCTAAAAAAATCCTGCCTAAGTGTTCATTTCATAGGTACAAGCTGAAGTGGTAGTGAAGCACCTCCCCATGTCCGCTCCCCTGGAGTGGTGTGCAAGACTGCGGGTGTAATTATCCATATAACCATATATTTAAGTTGCTGTGTATTTATAAAGATTCCAGTTTTAAACCTACCTAGGGTGTGAGCATCATGCATAAATACAAATCTGTGTAAGATACGCCATATAAAGATTAAGCCTTATGCTATGTTGTGTTTACTATTGAAGCTGGTATTTTTCATGACTCCATTGCACTTGTATCAGCGTAGCTCCAATGATCCTGCACTCCGTTCTGGCACAGAGATGTCCCTTGGAGAACAGATATTCACAAAAGCAGAATGGGACTGCAAACACCCTCAGGCCAGACCTCAAAAGCAGCCTTCTCCTTGTTTCTTTACATGGAATTTTACCTTCGACTTTTTTTTTTTTATTTTTTTAAGTGAATGGAAGAACCTTAGTAAGCACATTAGGAAGATCTAGTGGGAGACAATACAAGAAAGTCTGGCATAGGGTCAGATGTTGGTATAGAAATCATTCAAACAATCAGATCAATAATTTCACTTTAAATGGACAGTAACTACATTAGTCTACTGTCTGAGGCTTCACAATCCTCCAGTAGCATTCAGTCCTGTTTTGTATCAACTCCGCTTTGGCGAAACACCTTTTTACATTTGTGTAACTTACAAGTTCTCACAAAATACACGCGTGTGCTCACGCGCACACCCTATATATACACCTACAGAGAACTGGAAAGACGGATGCTAAATGAAGTAATCATATCATTCTGATTTTACACGTGAACGCTAAGGAATTTAGGTTTTTAAGTTAAATATCTGTCAACAAGGCATCCAGAGGATGACACTAAGCTAAGATTAGACTCATCAGTGAAGTGCATCAGCGGTGCATAGTTCATCTAGAGGTTTTATCTTCACGATTATCAATATTTTGGTTCTTAAGAATTTTGGAACACTCCCCTTTCAGTATATGTATCCATGTTTTTTCCTCCCACGAAAACCAAGGCATAAAGGCAGGGGGGAAGGCTAGCTTTGGACCTAGGTTGTTAATAAATTAAATTCAGGAACTTCCTGACACATGTAATGTACCTAAAGATTCAAAATTCACCTCTCTGAACGGTTATTTGTTCTTTAAGTATAACAAGTTTGTTTCCCATACTCAGTTCTGCAGGGGCATTATGAAAACAAATCTACTATCTCCTAACTAACATTCCATTGAGATGGCATTACAGCGACCTGTGCTGATAACTTGTGATCCTGACACAGTCTACGGTCTGTAACATCAGAGACTTTAGAAACCTATGCCATTCAGTAACAAAACCAGTTGATAAAGTGGAAACATTTTAGGCCTCTGATAGTCTCAGAGTACAGTAGAAAACTGCATAGTCAATTATATTTTTACTGAATCTACAATAAATGTAAGCAAACACATACACATTATCCAATGTTACTATCAACAGTCATTTCTGCTTCACTAGACCTTCTAAGGCCAAATTTAAAATTCAGGAAATATTTTTAAAATTCTTCTTTCAGTTTAGGTTAATCCCCTGCCTAGTTCGTGCTATAAGTCATAGAAGTGTAAATCAAATAAAGGATGTAACACTCGAACAATTTACTAAATGCTGCATTGGAAGCAAAGAGTTACACAAACGGCTCAAAAAGCAGAAATTATGGTAACCGTATGTGCATTCTGATTTAAAACTAGGAAAAGCTGCCACCTACAATTCAAAAGGGAAACGGTCAATATGTTTTTTCTACAGTTACAGCGATCCTGAAAAACCTGGAAGGTATCTATCTATTTCCTTACTAAACTTTTCCTTTGTAGAAAGCATTTTCAATAAAAGGTAAAAAGCATTTTTCCAACAGAAACAAGAACTGGAAATTCATCAAGTCAAAGGAATTGATTCCCTGGTAGATTCACTAACCGATCAAACCTATTCTGGACTTCCATCTTTGCTGATGGACACTCAGCTTGCAATAATTCAGTCTGCAGACCTCCAAGGCCCAAGTCCAGGGCAAATTTTCTAAAGCAGGCTTATCTATGCAAAAGATGCAGGATTCCAATTTTTCCAAATACAGATACGAATGTGTCAAAATACGGATCCTAGAACATTAACTACCTACTTAACTACCTTTGTCAGTTCTAACTATCATTACCAGTCATCCATTCTATCATGCTCAGTAGCCAGCTTACACAACCTATAATAAAACAAGACTACACAGAATGAAGGATAATTTCTAAAAATAGTTTTGTATAAAAAGTGTGAGACAATTTCCACACCATTGAACTAATTCTAAAACATCCATAGCTTGTGGTCTGCAACATAACTACATCAAGTCTCACTAATGGTGTTTGTGAGCTGAAAGTAACCATTTCTGACAAAAAGTGTGTCTTTATTGTGGGAAAGGCACAATTAAGTTCTTTCAGATTGTTCTTTCACGCATAATTAAGATAGTACCAGTACTTCAGAGCAAAATTTCACAACACAAATTACTACATTCAGATACAAGTTAAGTGATTCGGCTTGTGAATGGGTTTAATATCCTGTGTAATTTATAAAAAAAACAACAGCAGTTTCCAGGGCCTGACTCTTCTTTCCAACGAATTAACACAAAGTCTGTTACTGACTTCAAGAGGCCGCTGTTCAGGGCCCAAGAACACATAAAATTGCAAAAAACATGTAAGGTATTAACACATAAACCTACGGAGCACAGTTACTCCATTATGCACTTGTATGCAAGCTGTGCTATTTGCACAAGACTAAAAACCAGTCACTACTTATATCAAAGTTGTACTGCTCTAGTAACATACATTTTTATGGAACTCTTTTTATTTTGAAAACAACCTTCTTGATGTATCCAATACAAAAAAAAAAAAGAGTTCAACATTTGGGTAGGATAAGCATAGACTTTGTCTTTCCTTCAGGAAATGAGGGAAGAGAAAAAAGGAGCAGGACCTTTAGAAACCTTTGAAGACAAAAAGCACAAAACTTTTAGATATGCTAGTCATGGAGGAGTACAGGAGGAAGACAACAAGTATTTCTGAACAAGAGGAACTTAAGAAAATAACGATACCATATTTGTCCTTATGAATACATAAAAATACTAACATGTCTTACTGGAAAACAGAAGATGGAAAGCCACATACAAAAATCCTGCTTTTATTTTTATATGTGAACAGAATTCTCAGGTAGTTTTTCCACTTTGATGCTTTAAAAAAATCCTAGGAAGTAACTGGAAAGTCCAATTAGGATATTACTGTTAAAGAGTTTAAAGGGATCCAGACTTTTTGCACTTTTAACTAGGAATTTATAAGGAGCTGCTCATGTTGTTTTCACTTAAATCACAGCATCTAAGTTACTGTCACACATGACGGAAATGCCTCCACAGAGAAACTTCTGAAGCCCAAGTTCTTCACGGCTAGTTCTCCAGGGGTAAGTATTATCTTATGCAAGTGATTTAAATAATCCTCTATCTAGTAGTATTTACAAGAAAAATAACATTGAACCACTTCTGCTACCTAAGTCACTTAACACATTTTTACCTTAGTTTTAAATACTTCCAACAGAGATTAAAGAATATTTCCTTGAATGGCACAGTTTTAGGTACCTGCTATTTTTATATACAGTATATATGTTTGTTTATAAATAACTGTGTAACCAGAAGATTGCACTCAGCAAGTTACAATATGATGTTTCAACATGTTTGCAGCATGAAGTCTAACTGGAAGGAGTGCTCTAGCTTTCCATGCAGCAGTACACAGCAGATGCTTCCGATTTCTCATTTTCTTTTTGCTTTTAAGGATGTGTTCACACAACCATTCTTCGAATTCCACACTCACAGCAAAACTTTGCCCATTCCACCGGATACCTTGTTCCACATTCATGGCAGAACTTTGACAACCGTACGGGTGAATTTTCTTCGCTGCTTTTTGAACTTCCTCCATTGACTGAGGATGGGTAGTCTCCACTGTCATACCCACTTTTACCATCAGACCTGAAAAACCCCAGACAAAGAACATTTCTCTAACTCAGTTCAGTATAACTTGATGCAAAATTATTCTAATCCTTGCACTGAATTACTTCTATTGTTACCGTCCTTTTCATGCTTGCACTTTCCATTTATTTACAGTGGTATACCAAAAAACTCAGACTCCCCTAATTATCTCCAGATACCCACCTTCCCTACAAGAAAACAAAAAATGTCAAACTATGAGGAGCAGGATCAAATATTTGATTCACTAGTTAGATTAACTGGAGTGTGTCTGAAAACTTAAAACTTCGCTTGTCAAAACAAGAAAGGCTAGAACAGCAATACAAGTTTTATCCTACCCTTTCAAAAGGGCAGACAACAGACAGTTTGTGCGCTTAGCATGCAATTTTCATTCAACTTCAACTGAACCACTTGCTTCCCCTTTGAAAGACCATTCACTCTTTTTTCAACAGCTCCCAAGAGTTTTTTGACATTTCTAACACCGTCTTCTGTGAACATCCGAGACAGCTGATGACAAAGGTGCTCTGTTAGATGATAAATATGCAAAACAGATTTCAATATCTTAAACATGCCAAATAATACTGACCATGAGTTATCTATTATCTGCAGAGAACAATATTTTCCTCAACTTCTTTTGTAAGAAGTACTCCCCTTTAACGAAGGTTCTGTTGCTGACAAAATCCACAAAGTTAAAAGCTACCTTGAGTAACTGTCCGAATTGCTAGTCTTCCTTTTGTTTGTTAGAGCACCCGTGCTCATGGTTCTTGCCATACTAGGAGAGGTTGATGTCCGTGTTCTTGTTGTGCCTCTAAAACCGAATAAATATCAGATTGTTTATATACACACAAATATATACAAGAATATACATTTACAAATTATATAAAAAAATGAGTTCAAGAATCTACATGTTAATTGTATGAAAAATGTAACTTATTTCCTATCAAGAGCAGACAGAAGAGCTTTGGAATGAACTTGCATCGTTTGGAAAGAATATGACTTGAATCTAACACTGACAAGCGAAATGGAACAGCAGACCCCTTCCTGTTCCATGTGTTTCACTTGCTGTCACAAAATACAGGTATATCCTGCACTACTGGTTGGTCAGTATGTTCGAATGTCTTGATAGACTACAAGTTACTTTTTAGGACTGGCAGGGCTTTCAGAGAAACAGAGAGCAGCTGATTGCATGTCTTAATAGTTTAAAAAAAAAAATGTAGAAAGGATGTCATATCCTTAATACCTTGTGACCAATATGAAGTGAGGCACATGACATTTTTTTCCTTCATAGCCACAGACTTTATTCAGGATGCATACTTCTCTGATAATGATTAGATCCTCTTTCTTCAAAGCATAAATATATTTATAAATATAAACAGAAGGAAGAGAGGAAGGAAAGTCAATCCAGTTGGGCATTAGGGCCTAAGTTTTTTCTAGCCTGTCACAGTGTTCTTAAAATTGGCTTCAACAGTATGATCCCATAGCTGTGAAAGCTCCTTTCCTCAAGACTCATGGGTTCTATGAGAAGCCAGGACAGAATGAATAGCACATCCTAAGCATGCAGCACTTCTCACTGCTTGCTTCGATGAGCAAAATAAGTCAGAATCCCCTGAAAAATCTGAGTAGCACTAAGAAGAGATAGGAAGGGGCATCCTTTTATCATCAGTGACCAAGGACAGGATTTTTCATCAGAATTACCATTCACTGGGATTTCTTCCTCTTTGTCAGACTTCAGCGACTATGACATCCTGTGCATGACCCACCAAGTTTTTCTGTTCTTATTCTTGAATACTGATGTATAAGTGAAATTTAAGTTGGGATTGGCTCATGGACATTAAAAAAATTAAAACAACACTCCATTTAAAAAATTAGTCACCAAGAGCCCAGTCAGCAACAAAAACCCAAAAGTGATTTTATATATGTATTTTTTTCCTTCCCTTCAGATAAACGTAACTGCTCCTTTCAGAATTAGAAACAACTTAGTCTTGGTTTGGTTTTCAAAGTATATATAAGGAATGCATTCAACTCCAATAACTTCAAATGCAACACTGACAACTGAGGAACAATGTAATAAGTCCTGAATTTTAGACATGTTGCATAAAACATTTCTTGCTTCATGTTATGAGCATAGGCTAAAGATGTTTTTTCAGCTCCTTCCATCACTGAAACACTTCAGTGGAAAAGCGATCAAATGATTAAGCACGAAAGTGGAAATCAGAACTTAAGAGTAAATCAAGTGAAATTATATCTTAACTAAAGTACTCAAGTTCAACAAAAGCGGTAATAGGTAGAGTGGAACCATCAAAGATTCTGGCTCACTGGGCAGAACACCAACCTTCTCTGTCAGTTTTCCTGTCTGCCCTCTTATTTAGCAGTAAGATTCTAAAGATGGTTTTATTTTAAAAAAATACTGTGCAGACTGAAAAGCACTAGGTAAGTTTTAATAGGTTTTAGTTCTGATATGTTATGTCAGTCTTTCAGAAGTTACAGAATTTCAGAATAAAAATTCTAAATGTAACCTAAATTACACTGTTACAAGTATGCTCAACAGTAAAGATGCTAAATACTCTATTTTGTGTTATTTCCCCCATCTCGTTTTACATTGAATAGAGACCTTTGCTTATAATTGAGTAAAATTCATTAAAGCTCAATAGTGGAAAGAACATACTGGACTGCTACTTTACTTGTCACGGAAGCTAGAAAAGGATATGAAGAAAAATTCAGCCACAGAAAAGGTATGGATCATCATGGATCAGGGATGATCAGACAATGATGCAAAGAACACAATTGTGTCTCAGTTGTCTTGATTCCTGTTCAGACAACTTCAAATTTAAAACAAATTTTTCGAAAGTATTACTGACTCGGTTTTCTCTGGATTTTCAACTTGGGACCAACATACTACTTTTTCAAAACTAACAGCATTAATTTCTTAAACTGAAGTCTCTTCAGGCTGTATTGTGAATCAATCGGTTTTGAACATCATGCTAGGAGTCCTAGATATTTGAAAGAAATTAACAAGAGAAATTGTCCGCTATTCTTTCCTGTGTTTCAACTGTTCAGTTCTCTAAAACATGTAAAATATAGCCTCATTCCACCAGGTACGCTGAAAATTCACCTGATGCTTTAATATTAGGTGTGCACTAGAGAAATTTCCCAGAAATCAGTGTCTTAAAAACATGACTTGTATGGTGTCTAGCACAGCATACAGGTCACTGATTGAACGGGGGGGGGGAATATCAACATATTGAAAAGCCACATTGAAAGTGCACTGTCCACCTCGTCTATTGAGGGACGCAGAGTCCCATGAACAGAAAAAATATCATTCATTAAAGGTTTAACAGGACGTCTTAATTCTGACATGTTTAAATGTAGCTTTCTGCATAATCTCTGCAGATTTTTTTTCCCCAATTACTTTTCTAAAAATACAGAAAAAACCAAATCTATTTTCAGACTAGAAACTTTAATATCAGTCTTATAAGTAACTATAATGACTTCTACCATTTTTGATGATTAAATCAACAGAAGTAGCAGGCTGCCACTGTTTACAAGTTTATTCATCCCAGATCTAGACACATAATTAGCATCAAGTTTCATGTATTGTTGATGACAAATCTCGAAATTGCATCCTTAAGTTGTAATCTGATCTCTAGAGACAGATGTTTTCCAACGAAGTCAGACATTTTTGATTATCTCAACTTTTGCCACCACAGCTTGGTCTCTTCTGATCTGTTCAACCTCTGCCACTTCTATCTACTTGTCCAGTTCTGTTGGTTTTTTTCTCTTTTATTCGATTTTTTTCATTTGTTTCGGTTTTGCAAAGCTATATAAATCCCTAAGTTGTATCACGTGAAGTATTAATGGAGCCTGAGAGCAGATGAGGCTGTGTACCAACGCCAACTTGGACTCTTAAAATCCGGACATACCTTTGAAGACCTTTATTATCCATTCTCAATTTCAAAAGAAGATTGAAGGTGACTTCCCTTCCTAAAGTAGCTCATGTTGTATATCTAGTTGAATTACCACTGCTTGCAAAATGAAAACCTGAAAGAAATTTGCCTTTTTCTATTTATGCATTCACCATTTGGTTGGATTTTGCCATAAAATACTGAAATACCAAGCTTGCTTCCTAGACAGGGCGTTTTCAGATATTCTTGACCGCTATCACCGTCACCCACAACAGCTCATAGTTCTGTGCAAAATCATAAATAAATTCCTGATGACTAATGGCATGCATCTCAAAGTCCCGAAACCTTTGCCGTAAACTGTAACCATCCGCATTGCTACACTGGATTTAACAATGTCTAGTAGCTTACGCACATTTGTTGAAAGCTGTTGGCTCACAACATAAAGAAGTTCTCTCAAGAAGAAGAGAAAAATCAAATCAGTGGTCTACGAATAGGGGCTACTGTAAGCACTTTTAGCAACTCACTAAGCCAAATTTTGATCATCTTAGTGATGTATTATAAAATGAAAAACTGACCTAAGTTTTGATGGTTCAAAGGATTTATAGCTCCAACCAAACATGCAAAGGATCAACACAACAAAAAAACACCCCCAAAAACCCCAACAAAACCCCCACAATTCTGTTTGTCTAAAAAGAGTTCACTTCCCTTTCCTTCCTTTTGCTTCTTCAAATAGAAACCTAAGTTCAAATCTTTTGGCCCTGTCTCAAAGGTACGTCAGCTTTGGTTACAACACTAAAACATCATTAAGAGATTCTGACACATTTCTACTATTTAAAGCACTACATTCCATGTATGTGCCACATAATTCATCACTTATTTCTCTTTTGCAACATGCTTTAAGGTATTGTTTATGAAGATTCAGTCCATTTGAATTTGGCATCTTCCAAATTATATCAAAGAGTTAGCTACAATATAGTATTAATTTCCTTTTTAAAAGGACTGGAATATCCTTTCTTCCAAACTTAGACCTTAAACTTGCTGAATATTTAGAAGTCCTTCTACGAGATAAGTTGGACACAGTAAGACTTTACCGCTCATTGCAAAGCCTGCCTTGCTTACATTCTTGGACCACCATGGCTATCTTAGAGAAGTAGGAGATAGATAAATATTTGACTTTAAGAGAATAAAATTACTTTGTCATAAAACATTTGCCTGTAAGGCAGATATTTGTCCAATTACCAGGCTTAAATGCTTACTTCAGCTTTACATCATGCAAATTCAGTTTTATCTCAGGTTTACAAAGATTTATTACTCTTAGTCCATAATCAGTGACAGAAGAAATCAAATCTGACAAAAGCCTTCACTTTTCCTATCCCGCTATGAAGCTGTTTACCTAGCATGAAACAGATACTTATATCAATTATATTAAATGCTCTTCTCCCACAACCTTTACATTGAAGATATAGTGGGCAGCAGATATCTGTCAAGGTCACACTTTTACTATGCCAATGCTTTGGAGGAATATTTCTGCACAACAGATAAACCATGCTGATTTGTAATACTTACTTCTTTATAGGCAAAAACTCATTTGGTCTTTTGATGGTACTATCTGGTTTTGTATCACTGTCATAAAACCTTTGCATACCTCTTCTGGTTCGCAGTGGTGGGCCTAACTTGTCCATCTTACTACTAAAATACACAAAGGGGTACTCATAAGGAGGTGGCTAGATTGCTATTCAAGTTATTGCAACAAAAATTAAAGTACTTGCAATGAAATACTTATTTATATACCCAAAGATTTCCCATTGAGTAAAAAAAATGTACAAATCAGACTTTAATAATCCAGCAAAAAAAAAAGAAAGCATTCTTCTTACTCTAAAGAGGAGAGGATTTCATAGACTTATATTTGGGTTAAGTTTCCAATGCTTTTTTTTTTTTCTAATATTCTTTTTAAACAAAACAAAAGCCTAATGCCAGTTGTCCCCACAATCTGCGTAATGCACTCACATTTGGCCTTTTTTCATAGCTTTTCATAGCTTTCATAATGTCCAACTTAACACGTCTAGGAAAGAAGGCTCATAATTACAAGTCATAATAAGTTTACTAGATGTTTGAAAAATCACAGAGATGTAAGTACAAGCCTCTTTATCTTTAGAATTAGCAAAAAGGAAATAAATTCTCCTTTTTCACTTTTTTTTTTTTTTTTTTTTTTGGTAAAGGCTGAACATTGTGCCTGCAGAGAGTAACATGCCTTCCCACACATCATCATAAGGAAGATTGTAGCTTTTGAGATATCATAACTTATATTAGAAAAATTAGGCCTTCAAGTAAAGTTCTGCATTTTTATCACCTTAAACCATATAGCAAAACCTGCAAAAAGTCCACTATATCTTCATCCCTACCTCAATAATGTAACCAAAATTTCTTCTTTTCAAAAAAAGCCTAGTAACTTAAGGTTTAAGTGGAAAATGATCACACTTAAGTGTATTTTTATTTATCTTTCTGAAATGAAAGAACTATAAAGAAACAAACCAAGCAAGACCGATGGAAATGTCTGAGTACCTGAAGCTTAACCCTTCTGTAAGCTTCCCACCCCTAAAGGGAAGTCATAAGGAAAAAACAAAGAAGCAAAACCAACAAGACATACCCTCACACCAACAGAAATAATTTCTTAAAATTACTGTGCAGATTTCTGATTCTTGTCATAAAACCTTAATAAACTACAATGCCAGGAAAATTACTAAACAGCTAATTGCTGTCAAGGAAGCACATTATTTTCAATACGGCTTTTAAAATTTT
>NW_009624561.1:0-1213 GCF_000690535.1 Cariama cristata | reverse complement strand
CCCAGTCCCTTCGCTTCCCACGGAGAGAACCGACACCGGCGCTGCACGGTGGGGACCGGCCCTGGGGACCGGAGGGCGAGATCTCCGCCAGGCCCCACGATCCCCAGCGCCGGAGCTGCTGGTTCCCACCAGAGCCACTGCCGGCGTCCGTGCCAGTGGGAAACGGAGGGACGTGGTCTGAACTATACAGCCTGAAGTCTGCTGCGAAGAGAAAGTCGCTGGGGAAATCCGTGTCCGCTCTCAGAAACGACACAAGTGGCCGAGCTAAGTGTTGAACTAAAGTTTATAAATTAAAAAAAAAAAAAAAAAAAGAAAAGCGGGTAGCTTAACAACATTCACAATTCATTTAACTTAGTGTTTTTCTTTGCTTTTCATTTTTCAGTTCTTTAGAAAAAAAAAAAAAGAAAAAAAAGCAATGAGTTACCTTGAAAGAGCCTGTAATTACATTGCTGAGCAGATCAGAAATCCCCGCCCCTGAAGGAGAGGTCTGCAGAAGAACTGCAAAAGGCACTGATGGTGATAAAGTTTCCCGTTACATCGAGTTCTTAAAAAGCCTGACTAAAAATATTCACATTGAATATAAAAATAATAATAACAACAACTTTAATACAACTGGAAAGTGCGAAAAATCCGTAACTCCTCCCTCCCCGAACACGGAAAGATCTCAGGAAAAAAGGAAAAGAAGAAGTCTGGAGTTTCGATATAAGTCTCACCCTTTTGTGACATATTTATCCTTTGCCAGGGATCATGGAGTACAGAAATAACATGGGCAACAAGAGCAGGGGGGATCTGAAAGAGGCTTCCTTACATTCAGCACCATACAAGGCACACTCAGTTTGCAACGACCAAGGACTCAGACGTCAAAAATAATCTTCCTTACAATCCACCGAGGGAGTCCTTGATCTCCTCTTTTGAGCTGCATTTGGTTTTGTGGGTTGGTTTGGTTTTTTTTTTTTTCCTCTCCTTTTTTTCTCTCTCTTTCTGTCTCCCACACAAGATTGAGTCTCTTACCAATCCGAAGCAAAATCAAACAAACAAACAATCAAAAAGTCTACACCAAATACACTGACAACATGGATACCATGAACTAGTCGTGCCAAATCGCGAGAGTCCTCGGCTGGCGGGGTGGGGACGGGGCGAGGGTCGGGGTGGTGGGGGTGGCCGAGAAGTCCTACGTTGGAAGAGGAGAGGGTGAGGAACCATCCAAATAAAA
>NW_009624560.1:17758-21424 GCF_000690535.1 Cariama cristata | reverse complement strand
GGCTCCCCAGGGAGGTGGTGGAGTCACCATCCCTGGAGGTGTTCAAAAAACATTTAGATGTGGCACTTCAAGACATGGTTTAGCAGGCATGGTGGCATCAGGTATACAGCTGGACTTGATGATTTTGAGGTCTCTTCCAACCATAATGATTCTATGATTCTATGATTCTATGTTCAGTCTCTGCCATCAGCAGTGAAACTCATGAACCTGACAAGTCCCTCCAAGTGCCATAGCTTTCTGTGCAATATCATGGGCTGGTCATCAGGTTCAAGTGACCACCTCTTCACATGCCAGTCACTCTCTGCTCTTTTTACATCAACTCGATATAGACTCTTGCAACAATACTGTCACATCACTCATGGAGTCCACTTGTTCAGCTTGTGCCACTGCTTCCAGAAAAGTCAATGCATTTTCAACTACTGTGCACTTGCCCTTTGATCTCCAGACAAACTCACTAGAACTGATAAATCAACTGTCAAATGCTGAAATTATGCATTCAAACCACCTTTCCTTTCTGCCCACAAAGCTCTTGGCCAGGTTCTGGTTGATTAAGCTGTGGCTTAAAGGACCAAAAACCCCCCAAACTTAAGAACCACTTGTGACAAAGGAAAACACACCCCAATACACAAAAAAGCTGTGTATTCTGTGAAGAATGTTCCTGCCAGGAAAATACCACTTGCTACCAAGTGAATCATCTGGACTTCTCCAGTGCTGATTGGAGCACTCTGTATTAACACAGGCCATGCATACTTTTTTGAACAAAACACATTGTCTTGGAAAACGCACTAGCTGAGAGAACAACTGGCTGATTTCTCTAGTGACTTACCTACCACAATGGATTTTCAGGTTTTTTATTACTGTCTCAAAGTGATAAAAAGCCATTTAATATTTTTATTTTAGCCAGGAAATCAAAGAGAATTATACATCACTCGTGAAATCGTAAGTTGCTTATATATTTCACTTAAATATTAAAAACAGACTCAGCTAAACCCAACTTGCTAATTCAAATTCAATTTTCTCTTTTCATCATGTGCAGCATGCATTATTTCATTATTCTCATTATACTACCTTAATTCTCACTGCTGAAGTCCCATAGTATTGAAAAACTAATAAAGGATAAGAAACAGTCTACAACAGAGAATGCAAATTGCCTTTGTATTTCAGATGTGCTAGAACCACAGATCAGGTCCAGTCCCCTATGCATTCAGGACTTCATAAAATAGAGGTTTTCTTACACTTTCCTTTGTAACACAGATCCTTTATCCACCTAGATTTCTTTTTAATGTATTTCCTTGCTGTTACTGTTGATTAAAGTAGTTTTAATAGAACTGCCACTCTATTATTTTACTATTATTATTTGAAATCTGTTTCAGATTTTTCTCTTCTAATAGTTTGAAATCTTTCCAAATTTCTAACCTTAATTTATTCATAGCCATTATTTTAGATTCATGTGATCCTGAGTCTACATTGTTTTCCTCCATGGCCAGCTTTCCAGGTTCTTTGATATTCACTCCAGCTTTTTTTATAAAAGGTAATGAGATTGTATCACAGTTTCTACTGTGTGATGGTAAGTGAAACAGGCTTTACTACTACAATTATCCTTATAGCCACAACTGAATTCCTCTCTTGGAACATAAGCAAACAGAACTGCAAGCCATATTTCAGCTATCATTTCACTGCAACTTTATGAAATGAGAAAAAAGTTTCTGTATCCCCACCAAACGTCCTTCACCAGCTAGATACATCTTTCACACCCACATCATGCCCGACAGCTCATAATGATCCTGTGATGAGCAAACACAGAATCTTTTCCTTGTCCTGTCACTGCCAGCTAAGTCATCAGTCTATAAAGCAGATCTATAAATCTAGTATAAAAGTAGTAAGTCACACTAGAAGACAACTACACCAGCCTTTGTTCTGTTTAATTTTCCTGTGCCTCCTAGCTCTGAATTTACCACTAAAGCAAAGTCAACTCCCCAGATGCTGCTTCCAGTCTTGCCTACTGTTCATATAAAGCATTTAAGCTAAGTTCTTCATGACTACAACTGGCCAGGAGCCTTCCACCAAAAGACGGGTTTTCCCTTCAAACATACTGAATCATCAAAAAGAATATGCTCTTCATCATCTAAAACACTGCCTTGTCTCCACATCAATATGAACAAAAGTCACGCTGAAAACCAGGCAAAATTTACTGGAACCCTGACTCTCACTCTATCAGCTAAATTTGTGAGAGGAGGACTTCAGAACAATCATACTAAGCTATACCAAAGGTACATCTTCCATTGAAAGGCAGTCAGCTTCACATAGAGAATGAAGTCTTTAAGAAGCAGGAAAGCACAGAACAACAGTCAAACACATAACAGGATCATTAGGGATAACAGAATTCCTACCATTTGTTATTTCCAACTTGTTATTTTAAGGTCATTATTACAGCTGACGTTCTGTTTTTACAAATATACCTTTTTTCATCTCAATTTCCTAGATCTAACTAGTTTTCTCTGTTAAGTCTTTGATACTACTTACTTCGCCTGTATTGTAAGGCATACAACATGTTACTAGCTGGAGATGGTGGTGAAAATCGTTTCTCCTAAGTAATGTGCCAGCAGGTTCATTACAACATCATATATAAACTTTCACAGATTCTCCTTTTTTAAAAAATATCAAACTTTAAGAAGTAGTTTACTGAAATTAAACATATGTTATTCTTTTCACAGATTTATTGCTTCAACAGCACATTGTAAGTGGATTCCACTGTACACTCTTTTTTGGCAGCAGTTACCCAGAAGTATAGTTTAATTGTAGTTTGTTTTAGTCAAATTAGTTGTGTCAAAACACTGGAAGAGGCTCAATGCTTTAAAATGCAGAACTCATCCCAAACTCTTTTAAATCTTGCACTGAGAAGGCACTGCATTATTTAAACATACATAAAAAATTCCAAAATCTCTAGTGCACTATAACTCAAATTTCAAAATATTACATGTTAAAAGGAGGTAAATAGGACATTAGTGTTGAGTGAAACCCTACAGTTCTTAAGATGACTCTTTCTGAAACAACTACAGAAACCTTATAAACAATCACTACCCTTCACAGACTGTCCCACAAACTAGATGTGTGTATGCTGTCCTGCGTAGAGACAAGTCTAATCTGTTCCAGTTTGAGGTAACTTAAGTATCTTCAATAATAATTCATTGAAAACTACCTCCATAAGGCAATTCTAAGTGCTATTTTCAAATGCTTCAAACAGAAATGTAACAAATATGAATTACAAACTCCTAAAGCTAAATGAACCATTTCTGTTGTATAGTCTATTTTTCTAAAAAATAGATGGCAACCAAACCAATTGTGTCTAACTGCAGATAACTTATTCACAATATGTCACATAAAGATAGTTGTTATCTAATGATTTGCACTATAGATACTAGTAACCCTCAGATAATTTAAAATTGTGAGTGTTGAAGAGGTATGACTGGACAAAGAATGTCATCTATGAGCCAGATAAAAATATAAAGAATAGGGATAGCCAACAAGAGCCCCAGCATCTTTACTGAAGCCACAGAACGATGGAAATGTGGGTCTCTTGGAGACAGCAATCATTCACGTGACCTTATTTTAGTGCCATCCAACCTATACATATAAAATGTATGTATAAATATATATTTATGATAG
>NW_009624560.1:0-17745 GCF_000690535.1 Cariama cristata | reverse complement strand
CATGAAATTCATCAAGGATGAATGCTAAGACCAGCCCCTGTGACAGATTCACCCCCTGCACTGGTACGGACTTCCCTTTGGGTGGGTGGATAGATGGATGGATGGAATGATGGATGGACAGACATACAGATAGATAGATGGAAAGCAGAGGGGCTAAAATGGACCTGGTAGTCCTTGTGGGCAGTAGGTGGACCATGGAATACCACAAAGGGATGCATGCAAATAAAAAGCATAAAGAAAAATTTACATAATCCTACTGAAGTGTAACATACTTTCCAAAAGAAAGAAAAATTAATCAAATATCTTTGTTCAAGGAATTTTATTTAAATCAATGGTGCTGTAATCCTGCATGAATAATAGAACATTTCTGCACATACAATTTCTAAAAGATATAACAGCTTGCTCAGTACTTCTTCAGTTTAGGCTGAATAATCCCTATAACTCTGTTCTGCTGGAATTTGGGTTTTTTTCTGGTAATAACAGCTGATCTATGCCACTGCCTACATCAACATCATCACCTCTCACGGAGGGGACATGTACTTGGCTGTGATGTTGCACTAAGTTGATACTGTCCTGATCTCTAAATTCTAGTCCAATTCTATTATTTACTTTTTCTCTGTCTTTGTTTTAAGTTTGGAATTCTAATCTTGTTCTGTCACTGACTTGCAATATAAATTTGGCCAAGATATTTATGCTCATGTATTTCTAACTAGTATTCAGTTTAGGGAGTGTATATGTATATGCTGAATACTAATAATCTGAGACATTCAATATTAGTGTCTATATTTTAAAATTTTGACATAAACCACAGTTGAAAGCCTAGTTTTCAATTGTAACATCTACAAAACCAACAACTGCAGTTGCACACAAATGTACATACATTAAAAATGTTTGACAGAAGCATAAATACTCCAAATGCCTCTTTTTTTTCGTGTTATCATGTTACACAGTTAATAGTACTGAATAAACAAACTTCTTTTTTTACTAAAAATAGATTCCGAATACACGTTCTCCACAGCTATACATCTATAATCTATCAAGTGTCTAGGCTCTACATCCTTTAAACAAAGGAGGGAAAAAGGACAGGAGGGAGAGACAGTATGCAATAGAGAGATGATCTGGACTTTGAGATTGCAGTACGTAAAATTCCGTTTTCTTTCACATACAGTTTCATTTTCACTCAAGAAAAGTACCCCACAAATATATCTTTAAAATCATAAATTCAAAATTATTAACACCTAAAGATTTATGCAGACTTACTACAGGCATGTTCTTATTTCTTTTACTTATGTAGCACTCTGGAAGTTTATGAAGGACAGAAAGCCTACTACTCTTAGCACAGGTGACTTTATTTTACTAAATTTTAAAATCAAATTAGCATTTCTGATTCAAGTGCTACAAGGCATTGCTGAAATGTGAAGTCAAATTTTACACTATGTATGTGACAGTCAATTCAAAACCTATTTTCAAGACACGTTGGGTTAAAGACACACTGAAAAAATTTTACTTTTAAACTGAATTAAATAAAAAAATTGTATTGTATGCATTTGCTCCGGGTAACTATGAAAGGATTGACTAATAGAGACAGCTACTGGCAAGCCAGACTTCATCAGTGGTGCAGTTATTAAATATGCAGAATATACATAACTGCACACAAGACACATTCTGCAATCCTTAAGGAAACAAATATAGTATTTTCAATCTTAAATGCCTAAAACAATACAGATTTTATGGCAACTATGACTATATCACAAAAGAAAACATCAGCTATTCTGCCAGCCCACCATGTAATGAAGTACTGGTCTCTCTCTGATCATTTCTCCTTTCACTCAGTAGCTCCTACTCTTTACCTCAGAAGGTTGACTTGATTAGTAAAATTGGTTAGATTCTGGAATTATTCTTATCTCTCAAGTAGTTTTACTTCTATTACAGAAGAAACAGAAGCTCTGAGGAAGGACTAGAAAGTCTTAAAGTTGTCTATTTATTCTAATTACATAAGCTGAATAAATAAAATAGGTATCTTTTGCTCAGAAACCTTGCCTAACATTAAGTATTAAGAATAATGATGCAAAAGACCATGCTATGTATCTTTCAAAACCACTGTGTTTATGTCAACTATGACCAAGCCCTGATATTACAGTAAAAGGGTAACCACATTATAGTTAAGATCAGAAGAGACTTTCTCAATTTTAAAATATTAAAAGGGAGGTATGTTGTTATGTTGTTATGTTATAATCATTTAATGGATGCAACCCTCAAAACTGTTTATCTGCTTTGGTTAATGTATACTCAATAAAACAAGATGTCAATTTAGATCAGTACTAGTGCTGTGATAGTAAAAATAAAGTTATGTTATATAATCAAGATTCTAATTTTACAGCATGTAGAAAAATTCACTGCCTGTATCTTTACATTACAAAATTAATTTATTTTAAAAATACTAATTAATAATGGAGCTAGAGCTAGTAAAGAGAGGGAAACTAGAAGACAACATCTGTGCAAAAGTAATGAATTGGGCACCTAGCTTACTCCTCTATACTTGCATGAAAAAATACTATTAATCAGAAATCAATTTAATTAAAATGGAATTTATTATTCTACTACGAGAACACATAAACTTTCTGCACTCACAGCTCTAAATGGTCAACTACAATCAGAACTTTTTTTTTTTGAAAGTTCTTTCAGTGGTCTCCCAGAATTTTGGCCTTCAAGTCTAATATTTTGATGCTTCCTTACATGGGTTACAGAATTATTTTTTTTATTTTTATGAGTTCTTATTTTCATGTAGGCATATGTTTCAAGAAGCTGGAAGACACAGTAATAGTAGATTAACTCATAAGGGCCATGCCTTCACTTAGGTTCATCAAAACCACAATAATCAGAGTTGATCGTGATTCAAGCACAGTTTCCAAATGAACTAAAGTAACTACGATTACAAAAGTTAGCATTAACCAAATATCAAGGCTGCTAAACCAAAGTAAAAAATTCAAAGATATCATATGTTTGAGTCCTATGGACAAAGATATTCATTTTGTCCCCCACACAACCATACATTAAACAGATGTTTTATGTGGTAGCATGACTTCAACTCCATTGTTGGCGCATGCACCAACTGACTGATGAATAAAGATGGTTCTTGTCTGTTAACTGAAATGTTCTCAAAGGCCTTATTTTATTTTGCTTCAAAAAGTATGCTGGAGCAACATGCTCAACCAACCACAGATGACTAATATAGACCAATAAAACAAGCTACAATCAAATTGAAAACCAAGATACAATTATACTTGAACAAGCATGATACAGCCTTTTACTTGCACATTTCAAAGTGGAACTGGCATAAAAATCTGTTTTTAAAACAGCCACTTAATCTGTACATTATGTCTATCATGTTGTCATAACTGAGTCATGCATGATGTTAACAATAATTTGGTTTTACTCATCAAGTACATGAGTTATTAAATGGAACATCACCACTGATTTACTAATTTAAAAAAAAAATAATTCACAACTCCAACCATATCGCCTTTCCAGAACACATGCAACAGCTTCTCTAAAGTAAACCAGCATTTAAAAAACTTTATTCCATAAAATTTAGGTTAAAAATTCTTTACAATTAACTGGTTTAGTGATATTCCAGGTAATTTGTTATATAAAAACATTTCAGTAATTATTAATATTGCACAAGAAAGGCCCTTTGCATAGCTACATGTGACTAGTCCTAGAAAAAGCAACATCTATGGAAACATATCACCTATGGGAAAAAACCCTTGCAATTAAAGACTCACTGCTTGTAAATACATGCTTATTTAGAGCAAGAGCATTTTAGTGTAATATGAGTAACTTCAGCACTTCTTGTAGTAAGACTAAAAACCACTCTTTTGGAGTATGAATCAAACTGCTATACCTTTACCTAATGAAACTGCATTAACCCCATTTCTTTACTGCAAGTCTGGATTTAATACCATCAGAATCCGAAATGCTGTTTTATGCAGGCAAAAATGTAACAGTACACAAAAGATGAGCACAAAGTACTCTACACTGAGTCCCATGCAGGACATTTAAACGGAAACTACCAGCAACTGCATGTGTAACCTACATTAGATAAAATACCTAGATGGGTACCAAAAAGACCAATACAAGGGATCCAAGTGATAATAAGGGAAGTAGAGAGTTAATCTTAGAAACACAAGCCTGTTACAATGGTATGTAGTAGTGTGTAACTTTGTACGAGTGCATGACCACATCTGGCATAAAAGTGATAACAAGACCCTTAAATCAAGGACGTTGCGCTCATTATCAGGGACTGCACTTCAAGGCAGGAACTCTTAAATCATTAGCAAAGACCTTGTTAGGAGAACAGGACCTGAGACTGCTGTCAATCAAGAAAAAGGAAGATGAGAGCTAAAAGTTCAGCAAAAGGACATGGTGATGAAGAAGAGTGGAAGAAGTAAAAGACCACCAGATGTCTCTGAAGACCCCCAAAAAGGACTAAAATGGACATACGGAAATGGGAGTTGCCTATGATAATGAGTTCCGGGAAAACTGTTAATATGTTAATCATCTCTTGGAAGTCTTATGAATATGTATAAAAACTAAAAATATAAGCCTGTAACTAACACAAGCACGGTATGCACGCTAGGTGGAAGGATCCCCCGTGCATCCAGCGCTGCTAATAAAGAATACTGAATCACTGCTAAATTTGATGATTAATTTCTTGGAATCACAAGTTTAAATTGATTCATCCATGTAAAACACTTCAATAATGCACACCAATGGGCTACCATTGTTTAAACCCACGTGCTTTCATTGTATCCACAGAGGGATGTGGCACAGTTCCAAAACCCACTCATGATTGCCCATAGAGAAACTTAATCTCTGCTAATCCTTTTTGAAATATCTATCGACGACTCCATTATTTTGGTTTTCTTCTGAAAGAGGGGCTGAACTGCATTCAAAGACTACTTAATTCAAGGCAACACTCCCTGAAACTCAGTTTTGTTCAAATCTACAATTTGCCAAAACTACTAACTGTGGAAAACAGTAATTCAAGAAAGGAAAATATTTATGGGCATAGAACTATTATTCAACAAATCCAGTTAGTCCATCTATAAAACAAAGCTTTGCTTAGGCTTTTTATATCTCCATCTAGAGCCACACGAATCCAGAACTGCTGGTTTTAAGAGAAATAAATAAGATGTTCACAATTTATTATCACTTTAGATTCACATTGCTTAAAACAGTTAAAAATATATAGAAGTCATACACTTCTATGACTCCACTCCTAACTGAAATTCATATCTAATTTTTTTTCCAAACTATGCATAGTTTTTTGCTTTTAACTTCTAAGCCTAGATTCTCCTTCCCTTTTTTGGGGGAAAAAAGATTAATTTACCTTTTGTTGCACATAGAAACTAAAGTACTGCTACTCTCAGGAAAGAAGGAACAGTATCTAATTATTTTTCAAGACTAAAAGGAAACTAAACTAACTAAAAGGAAAAAAATGAATTTTGGAAGAAGGCCTTTTTCCTTTTTTTAAAAGCTAGAGACATTGATTTTATGTGCATTGAATACAAATGGTGAACAGAGTGGAGTTTTGGTATTAGCATCTTGAACCAAGTAACATCAGTCTGGACACTTTTAAGCAAATGTGTTTATATGAAACAAGTAAAAGATTTATCACCTAAAACGAAATAAGAAAGGAAGGAATTATCTCCTTCTATTATTTCCAACGCAAATAATTTAGTATTATAAGCAAAAAAAACCACAAAGGGAGATACAAGAAATCTTTGTTATTATGCTTCCTTAAATAGGTTACTACAAAAGAAACCAGTGGTCAGACAGAAAAAGGGAAACCTGCTAGGACTATCGACCAGAAATTGGAAAACCAAGTTTTTTATATGCATAATTGTATCCATTTTAGTCTATAAACTGTCTTCTCCCTTTAACTCCCTCACTGTCCTCGTATGTTACTTAATAAATATTTGGGAGGCCATTTATGTCATAGAGGAACAAAAGAGATTGGGCATCCGCCTAGATCTATCTATCTATAAAATCACCTTTGCGACCTCCCATGCCCTAACTTGCAACCAGCTCGTAAATTCTCAGAAGACTTAAAAAATTACCTGTTAGAAGATTTTCACACAGAGCTTACGACAGAAGCATAGATCCAGACAGCTTTATGCTTAGAGAGTATTTTTAGAAAGCAAATTAAGCAAGACCACAATTAAATATTAGGTTCTGAGAATATGTGTACAAACCTGGCTTTATGTTCCCTGCGCATACCGAGAATAAGAACTCACCCTTCACCCACTGCTGTATCCCAAAATAACAGGCATTCAGCTTTTTTTTGCCCCTTATCCTGTCCTTTTTTTCCTGACTCCTATCTTCAGAAGAAAAGCAAAGACTTCATACAAGAAGCCTTGAAGCAGAGTTACACCTGAGTTTTTGAGGTTATAATCTGATCGCTAGGCTAATCAGTGTTCTCACAGACAAAAAGAGCACTGAGAAGTTTAAGCACATCTGAAGCACAGTTTAACATTTTATATAATGGCTCTAGCCATTACTTGGGCACTTCTCCCATCCAGCATCCCATCAAGCCCAAAGAGGCATAACAGGACATTTACTCTATAGTGAATCATAAAAATTTGTCCCCAGCTGAATTAACATCACATGAAGAAATATCTGTATTTTCCTTAACATACTGTTATCTAAATAAGTTTGACCTGACTTGCCCCAGTTAAACTTCTGACATCAAATGAGAACTTAAGGTAGCACAGCTGAGATCATAAAACAAGCATATGCAATTGTTGGAGGATAATCACACAGAAACTAAATCACTTCACAAGTCAGTTTTGGGAACATTTCTACATTTTTGGATGCAAAACTCATTCAGAAAATAATTCTGACTGAAGTACTGGTAGACCCAAGAAAAACATTCACAGCACAGGCTTCCAAAAAATTTTACTTCTATTCACTTAAGTGCAGATTCATGTATTATTAACAACTAATGTTATGATACTGATTTATCATCCTAAATACATTGTTCTACAATTAACACTAGAAATGTTCTTTATTCTTTCCCTTCCAAATAATACTTTGCTTATTTTTGCCATTATTACAAGCAACAGAAATAACCAAGAAGCCCAGATTGTCCAGACACTGACAGGTTACAACAAAAGGTTAACTGAACTGCTAATGCACAATAGATGTACATCTGATTTCAAACCTAATATAGATATTTTGGGTTATTGCTTTATAAAAGTTTGACCAGCTACTGTCTGGATATGCAATACAACACACACATGCACGTGCTCAGCATATTTCACACTATTTCCATTACATTGCTGCTTCTGCTAAACAAGGAGCAACCAACCAACCCTCACTCTATGTCCCTAACATCATCAGTGAGAGACCTGAGGAAACCAATGAAAGTCACATGCTCTACAGAAGAACTACTGCAAACATCTCATTGTCCCCCAAATCCAAATGGCTTCAACTCATCGCTTTCTACCCTGGTAGCTCTCTTTAAAGCATGGAAAATAGAGATGTGCATCATTTCCCTGCTACCTCTATCTGACTATCAATTTTCACACATTCCTCCTTGAATATCCTCACCTACCGTCAACCCCACAATGACTCTCACACCTGATGCTTTCTATTGTTTCCTCCCTATTTCCCAGCTCCCCTATTTTTATGGTATTACATCTTGGAAATCATGGATGTTCCTATTTTTTCCCCTGTCACATTCTGTCATTAAGTACCAAAAAGAATCTCCATTCTTGCAGGTCCAAGAAATCTTTTTTAAAAAGAAAGACAAAGAACAATGCTTTTAAAATAAAATTACAAGGGTTGCAACACAGAGAACATTTGGGGTTTTTTTAAATCCTGGTTCATTTGCTATAGAAGAAATGATCAGCACATATCATGAGATACAAATAAAAGGGATACAAGACTTGGATAAAACACTAATTTCAGAAACCTTAGTTTTAGCTGGGAGAGGCTCAGTGCTCTGTCTTCTCTTTTTAAAGCAGTTACCTTCAAATTAGAGGGTCAAAACTTTACTAATTTAATTAATGCAAAAACTTAACCCATTAACAGACTTACCCAGCTTTTCTGATTTACCATCTCACTTCTGTATCTTGCAAAATAACCTTGATAATTTTATACTTATTAATTACAACGGGTAGAGATCTCAAGTGATTCACAACACTCAATTTTTTTAAATAAAGCTACTCTGGAGATAGCATATTTCTCATGTCTAATTATGGCTCGCAAATACATTGCAAAGGAAGTATTTGTACTGAAACTAACCACTTTAGATATGCAGGCTATTGTAAGCAGGATTGGAATCACAAATCAAACCTGTCTCAGGATGGAGTGATTATATGATTATAAGATAGCTCGTAGAAGGAGAAAGGAATCATTACCACATGGTCTGAGGCATCTTGGCCCAAGATCTCGCAAACCATGCCACAGTGTTTAATATTAAAGGAAACAGAGAGAGTTACAGTTCAAATGTAGTCTCGGCCTAAATCAAAACTGATTTTCTAAACCTTTCAGCTTTACATTAACACTACTGTTCCTATGTTTAAAAGACTTATCTTTCTTATCAAAAGTTCTCAGATACACAAAACAAAAAAAAAAAAACAAACAAATAATGTCTCATCCAGAAAGGCAAGACAAATAGCAACAGACTGCAGCATCAGACTTCAGGAAGGAAAACAGAAACAAAGCAGTTTTAGTCCTTTATCTTTACATAGATCTTTGTTGGTTTATAGTCCCTAATGCACTAATCAAAATTCAAAGGGATACCACCTCCACTACCCCTTTTCCTTATGAAAAAATAAAAATGAACCATACTTAGTAGTTCTGTTTGTAATTGACTTGCTGTTCAGGTACAATAAAGCAATGTTTGTTAATAGTGCTTTGCTTGTACATATATGCTGGTTATTCCAGCTGTCCATAGTCACTTTCTTGATTTTAATTTTCTCTGGCTTCTCTACTGTGTTTTCAGTTGTGCTTTATTAGATGTTCAAGGTGAGATTATAATGAAGAGATTTTAACAGAGAGATTAACAAAAATAGCAGATAAACCTATGCTGGAGGAAGATGTGTCCGTGCCTAAGTATGCCGAAGTAATCTCATGTAAACAACTTGTTTTGTCCTGTTGGAGACCAGACTTCCCAGAAGCATGGCTGCCCTTCTCTCTCCCACCTTCCACTGCCATGTAAATCCTGGAGGAACAAATTGGCTCAGATTCAACACATACACTGAAAGTATGGGTATTTTCCCAGGAACTCCACCCCATTTCATTGGTTCTTCTACCTTACGCAGAGGTGAGGAGCCCACACTTTAGCCCAACACTTCATTTTCCCAGGGGTGTTTCTGGTTTTTATGCAAAGAAGCCCATTTTCATAACAGAGTAAAGTTGCTTTCTGTTCAGGGCTGACATTTCCACTAATGCTGTACCTTACCCACCTGTTTCTACTGATGACCAATTTTATACTGCCTATTTAAAGATGTTTAAAACACAATTAAGGCATAAGCTAGAGTCAACAAAGCAAAATTTTATGAACCTGTGACCTCTCATTAAAGGATACTCGTGGAGTAACTTCATTCGCATATTTATTTCTGTCCCTCCCAGCAAAGTTTCATTTCTTTAACAAACTCGCAATACAACAGTAGGTAGACTGTGTGCTAAGAAATAGATTTTAGCATTCTAAATAGGTAACTGAAAAAGCCTCCAAAAAACCCACCTGTGATTCCCATCTTTCTGTCTAGAGTTAGCCCTAGTTTTTAAAAAGAGGGGATCTGAACATATATTTTAGTGCTTGTATTTGTCCACTCTTTCATTTAAGGATCCCAGGAAGCTGGGTGTATGGAAGGAGGCAGTGTGTACTTCATTTCATCCTGGCAGCCTTTAAGGATAATCCTACTTAATTTTATAATCCTCCTGCAATGTCAGACTTTAGCCTGTATGTATCAAATGGACCATAAATATTGCTAGCAATCTTTTTTCTTTCTCCTTTTATGAAAAATTGTTGGTGATCTCCGTTTTCTAATGCTTACCCTCAGCACAAAAGAAGCTGTAATTGTCTCCAATTTCTTTCAGAAAAGCATCTGGTGTGGAAATCACTCAATACCCATGTGTAACAGCAACATCACTGAAGTGGGACGGCAGGGGTACTATTTTTGGCTGACAAGAGGCTTTGCATCTAACCCATTTCAGGCTTGTATGCTGGTAGCGTATGGTCCAGGATGTGTAATGGGGTAGTTGCTCTCCAGCTTGATCGGAGCAGTAAGTCTACTAAGAAGTCTCAGAGCTTTATACCAGGAGCTGTAATAGCACAACTTCACGGAGTAATTTATGAAGCCCATGAGCTGCTCAAGACCACCCACTCCAAGAGCCTCACAAAAGCAAGGATGCTCACAAAAGCAAGGACTTACCTTGCATGTGCACTGCACAGCAAATGTCAGGCTCACTACTCACACCCAGTGCAAACAATCTATGCATTCCCAATCAGTCTGACCCTATGCCAGGAAAGGAGTTGCAGCAGGTTAAGTATTACACTGCCACTGAAGTTCAGGACAGTTCTCCAAAACTGTCCAACCTGTCCAAAAATTCAAGTATACTTGCCATGTGAGACACTACTCTCATTGCAGGCATCACTAGGAAATGTAACTAAGAACTATATTCCTTGGGAGTTTTCCCATATAAAAATGTTGAAACACTGAGGTTAAAATCTTTCTCTAGGAGGAAAGATGTCAAAACAAGGCTTCAACCTTTTCTCAGGTGTGAGTCACTCAAAAGTGACTGTTTGCAGAATTTTAGGAATACAGAAATATTTTTTTATTTTATTATTATTGTTCTATTACAATTTCATTCTGCCTGTTCTGAGACAACATGTAAAGTCAGATTATCCTCGATGGATAGCTACAAAACAAAAAACTCCAGTTTTGTAGAAACTCTATTATGTGTCCTGAATTTAAGAGTCATGTGAATTTAGAATATCCTATAAAATCCAAAATATTTTGAATCATTCATGTGTCATTCCCTTCCTATTAGTTAACACCATTAATCTTCAAAACATAATTTGAGTCAGAAATAAAAAAATCATGCATTTCCTGTATAGGTGCTTCAGGTTTTTTTCAAATCTTACTGACATACCACACAAGCATTCGATTAGCCAAAGAAGGTATACGGGTTTTTTTACATTCTAATTTATTTTAGTCTTATTGTAAAAGTAGGATGTTACCATCAGAAATATTTGTTAAAATGTTATTGTCCAATGATACTTGGCATGTCTCTGCATGACACCAAAATACTGACATCCATTCTTTTGCTGATGCTGGCAGCATTGCGCTCTTTAAATTTATGTGTAACAGCTGGAGTAAATCTGCGACTACTTGTCTATAAACTATTGATCAAATTTTTAAATAACTGCTTGTTAACAGCAATGAGGCCTAATAAAAGCACTATACACTGCTCTAGAGAGAGCTCTTCCATGAATTGGACTGGAGATGTGTTAAGACTTGTTCTCAATCAGGTCGCTGGGAAAATGCACATTAATTTTCATTGTAAATAGTATTTGACACTGATTCTTCAGGAATTTAGAGAACTGTAAATACGCTATTGACCACTTCACATTCTTAAGATCCGGTAGATCCGGTGAAAATATAGAACTACACAGATGAATTTCAAAGCATGTCTCCAGTAAATTAACCCAGCTGGCAACACTGTCTGTTTAGGCAGATCTCCATACATGTTCTGTCAGATAACCTGCTAAGTGCTGCGATGAACAGCACAGCTGTATGGAGCTGAGTTCTCCTGTCATCCCCTGTGTATATATTTACTCCTGTTTGCACTTCCTAACAGTGCATTGCTTCAGGTGTATAAATACACTCAAATCCTTTCTCTACTTAGCTGTGCTCCATTTATTGCAGACTGCTTCAGTTAAAAAGAAAAAGAAACATTGGGAAAACCCCTGCCTGTAACCACATAGCCATAGAGTACTACCTAAGCAATTCAGTGCTGAGAAAAAATGACATTAAATGCCACTCTTTCTGAAATGAAAGGAGTAGGAGACAAAGCACACATTTGTCACATTCATATCTCTCTTTGGGGAAATGCAGTGAGACTACTTCAACTTCCTTGCTAGCAGCAGAGCAGATCATTGGTAAAGAATCACTAGCCAGATTTCTTAATTTTAACTCCACAGTAAGTTTCTCCTACAGCATGCTCTAAAAGAACTACTAGTTGTAAGTTATATATATTACCAGTTACAAATAAAACTGTTCAACAACATTTGACATGCTTGTTTTTCTTATTTCAAATATTACACTAAAACACATGCAAGCAGTAGAAACGACCATTTAAATCATTAATGCTCTGCAATTCATCACTTTCAGAAGTGCAGTTTCATTGGCATCAGCAGGACAGTTTACATCCTAGTATTTGGCTAACGATGAACAACAAGTAGGTAGTCAGCATACAGGTGGAGAATTCTTGGAAATTTCTCCTTATTAATCTTCCCACAGCACCAGTGAAGAATCCCAAAATGTACTCAGAGCAAACCCCATTGAGCTACAAAAGGATGTAAGAATTCACAAATGTTTTACCAAGTAGTTGGACAGGGCTGTCACCATTGATCATGTGAGCTCTGAGATTACACCAAGGTCACAGTGATGGAGTTTCTAGACAGTCCATGCACATCTCCAGTCAGTTTAGTTTGATTAAAAAATATGCACTGACTTAAGTTCCTTCTATTTGTCAAGATAGGTTACCAAATGAAGTCAGTCAGAATTTGGTTAGTAATTACCTGCAAGTGCAGCTCTCATTTTTCATCTGTATATTCACATGATTAATGTGATATGTTATGAACCCCATTATCGCACCTCCATACTGGCTTTTGATGAACAGCTCAAGAAAAATTACATTACTGAAGCTCTCAAGAACTGTGAAATACTAAATATGTGGAAGATTTAATGCTGTGCTGTATGTTACATCCTTTATCCAACTGCAACGACTGTACTATTTAAAAAGCATCTAAATCCCACTTCAAGAGGATAAGGTGCCTAACATCTGCAACAATATTATTCTGTCTTTCTGCCTACAGAAGGACCAGTTAAAGTTTCTACATAGGCATTTTTTCAGTTTCCAGAATGTCACTGCATGCCAGGTCTCTCCATGCCTTGAGAAGCTGGAACCAACACCAACATTCTAACTTGGATGGCAAAACAATTTCAAGCAAGGCCTTTTTCTCATTTCATTGAAAACTGAGTCTACAGCATCAGCCACACACCTGTACTGCCATGTGTGACCTTCCCCTGCACACGATGGCCAAAGCTTTTTGATTGGCCTTTCACTTCTTCACCCTTCATCCTGTGTGGCAAAATCACTGCTGTCTGTCAGACTACAGTTACTTTCCTTGGTGAATAAAGAAATTCACTACGGCTACTATCTAAAGAGCAAAATGATGGAAGTTTTGTTAGATAGAGATGCTTATTTCACACTGAAAAGAGAAACTGTTGAGTGGAATCTAAGCTGCATAGCCCACTTGTTTGGCTTTCCAAAGTGTATGCATCCTAGTAATCCTAACCCAAAGCCTGCAAGGCTTTGAAATTAGAGTATATCTAAGACATTCATACCATATTTTCTCTGAAATTTCCTTATATTTAAAATGAAAAAATAAATTGTAATTGAGGTAACTACAATATTTGTAGGTCCAAGTTTCAATGGATTTTTACATCTTAAAAGAGAAAATGTAGTTTGAAATATTGCTTGGTTCTTTTTGCAGGGCAAGGCCTAGAGGAAACAGGGTGGAATATGCAATGTATGTATGATGTTTTTTCAAGACTCTTGGAAACAGAGCAACTTACATATGTAACAGAGCCCAAGTAATGACTGAATAAAGAATGACAAATAAGATTTGTTATGACAACTTTGACATAATAGCACCATGCAAGTTTTTTTTAACTATGTGCCTGATGGAGCAACAGTCTCAGGAAGAACAGTTGCTTAACTATTTCACTGCAAACAAGACTGTGCAGTTGAGGATCACGACACTACCAGCCAACATCAACAACAGTTTCCAACTTTATCTCAGATACATAAGATAGTTTATATTTCAGCTGCAGCTTTCTGAATGAGGAACATGATCTTGGAACATGCATGCTTAGAAGGCCAGTAGGCTGGGAGTAAGCTGGTACTCCAAGGAAAAGTCTGACTGAATCAAAAATTACTAATGGGGGCTCCTCAGGAACCAAGGTCTATTTAAGCAATGAATTCAATTTATAAATCAAGTCAAAGGAATTACAGATATGCAACGATGTCATCACTTTTGAGCAGACATTTATGATAATTACCTCTACCAATTTCTTTGCAAAGATTTTCTCTAGCCTAATTTCACCCATACTCAACGTAGAAGGAAGTAAAATTCTAACAAGAACAAGGAGTACAGAAGTCAAATGCTATTCCAGAACATAAAATCCTTTACCTGATTGCTTTCAAACACCTTCAGTTGACTTTCAATATTTTTCTCCACAATTAATTCTGCTACTATGCTTTGGAAAATCTGACAAAATGTCAATAATTAGATGCCAGCCACCTAGAGTTGTGTGAAACTTGGCGGTTTCACTTTGCAGGAGTGCAGGCAAATATTTTATTTGGTGTCAATCCACATATGTTCCCTCTCCACCACTTTCAGTTTGGGTTTTGACTTTTGAGTAAGTCCAAACAGGCAAATGAATAAGCAGTCAAAATTTCCACATTTTACCTGGTTTCACTTCATGACCATGCAAATAAAAACCAGGCAGGCATATCTTCATGAATCAACAATGGAACAAGTTGGATGTTCAAATTCAGAAAGAAATACAAGAAAACATCTACCATGTGATTCTGGTGATTCACACCCATCTAGCCACCCAAAAAACCCCAAGATGTTAACTCTACCTAGCAGCATTACTGATTGTATTCTATATTCTGCGAAGTGCTGCACGCATGTGCATTTCTTATGCTATGTAAGGGCCCAAAATGAGAATAATAGTAGCAATAATTGTTTTTGTTTAAAATCCTGCCAGTATTTTACATCTTCCCAGCAGTTTTCTACTTTTTCCATCCACTCCCAGGTATCTTGGGATTGCAGCTCACTGGATCACCACTGCTGCTGTCAGTGTGCCCAGTTCTGGTCTTTATCTAGTAAAAATCACGACTGATTCAACAGAAATTATAGCAAGTGAAATTTGTTTTAAATAAGAGAGGTATGCCACACAAGTAACGACCACTCAAAAGGTCTGACTATATTAACATTTCTGCTGAGAACATACTCATTACGTACTTCTATGGAGTAATCGAAAGGAAAGAAGGGTACGGAGTCCCAAATCCAAGTAACTACAGGTACCACGTCTGGGAAGTTGTGAAGTAAAGAAAAAAGGTCGAAGGGATGAGAGGAATGAAAGAAAAGGAACAATGAAGATGAGGAAGCAGATGTAATACATTGGTAGAAGTAGGAAAGACAGAACAGTCTGAAAACTGAGATATAGAAGATAAGGAGGGTAACAGACAAGAAAGTGAACTTTAGAATACAGGATGGGAATGAAGAACAAATGGATTACAGATGGACTGGAGGAGAGATGATGAGACAGGGAAAAAGAAGGAGAGTGAGCATGGAGGTAACTAATTACAGGCACACACTGGAGACCAAGATAAAATTAGGGATGCAGGTGAGGAAAGTTGAAGAAAGAATGGCGTAAGAATAAAAAGGAGATGCAAAAAAGAAAGGTATGGGACTGAGAGACAAAGTCATACCCGGAAATGGGACTAAGAACATCCAAACTTCACAGGATAAAGGCAGACGCAGGATTTGAGAAAAATTATCAGTGGGATAATAAAAGTATGAACGGCAAAATGGTTAAAAATATGGATAAATACAGAGGTAAAACCCAAGAGGATATGAAAGAAAGAAGACCTCGGGAAAGGGATGGAAGTGAAAAGCAGCAGATGAAGCAGACACTTGGATGGAGACCTTGGTGCTACCCCTGCATGCAAGGTCATCTTACCAATCCACCACAGGTACTGAAGGAGGCGAAGGAGCCCGGGTATCGGAGGACAGCACCACTGTAGTAACAAGCTCTCTCAGGTTGTGACTGTGCAGCACTGGGTGGGCTTTTGCCCTGACCCGAAAGCCGCTCCTCCACGGCAAAGCCAGGAGCCAGGAAGCGGCTGTCCCTCTTGAGCAGCAGGTAGAGCTCCCGAGCAAAAGCCGGGATCCTCAGCAGCACCTCATCTCCATCCTCTGCTGGAGGTGGTGGCGGAGGGGATGGTGGTGGTGGCAACTGAGAGGCAGCACCAGACCCCTGGGGCAGGGGAGACCAGTGGTAAAACTCCTGAGACTCATACTCATCCTCAGTGTCCTCTTCCTCTGCCGTCTCCCCCACAGCCTGCGCCTGCCCATCCACCGAGGAGGAGACTGAACGCACCTCCCGGGAACTGCCAGCCACTGGGTTAGGTGTGACAGGGGCGCTGAGGGTGCTGGTTCGGTTCCCACAGCTGGGGTCAGCGCTGCAGCCCCCACCACCACCGCTGCCACCCGCCGGCTCCTGCTGGCCCCGGCTCCACAGCGCGGGGAAGACGATCTCCCACTCCTCAGTTTCTTCTGAAGCATGGAGACCTGTGGGAAGGCCAGCAGATGCTTTAAATGAGCAGAGCACCCAGCAGCACACAGTGCCTGCCAGAAACCTATCCTATGCCCCCAATGACATGCTCCTTCTGGCTCCCAGCCCACCAAGTATGCCACCCAAAACCCAGTGGGCTCCTTTTGGCCATTTCTTCCTGTCCTTACACACGGCAGATGGGCTAGATGACTCTGTGCCCGTTCAGGGGTCTGGGACACACCACGGTCCTGGTAAACACTGAGAGAGAGCTGGAGCTCAAGCTGGGCAGAAGTTGTGTTTGTACCAGTGGCTGGGGATGTTCTTCTTCATGACCACCACCTCCACGCAAGGAGAGTTGCACAAACCTGTCATCATTTAGACAAAGTGGCAACTTTTTCACACAAAAAATAATTGTTATTTTAGCAGGGAAAACCTGAACAAAAAAATTTGAAAATTTCAACCTTGTTCTCAGTATGTTTTGCAAGACCCACTATGATTTCAAAAGTGCAGCCAAATGCACACACACCCCACGGCCGCACATTTGCCAGTGCACATACAAGTTGCAGACGCATGCACATGCTGTATCATCATTGTCGTTATAATCAAACTGAACTATAATCACTAATCAGTGATGTCTGCTTATTACACACACACCATATCACAATTTAACTACAATTCCCAGCACACCAGCATTATGTTTATAAACGTATGAGTACCCACAATCTCCACCAGCCTGAGAGAGAAGACAGTTCTATTTACATTCATCCTACGCTAGGCATAGCACTGCCGAGGTGACAAGGCTGCGTATGGAAATTAGCATCTTGTACAGACGAGCGCACTGCAACCCACCCTCACAGCGGAGGCACGAACTACAATTCCCAGCACACCAGCATTATGTTTATAAACGTATGAGTACCCACAATCTCCACCAGCCTGAGAGAGAAGACAGTTCTATTTACATTCATCCTACGCTAGGCATAGCACTGCCGAGGTGACAAGGCTGCGTATGGAAATTAGCATCTTGTACAGACGAGCGCACTGCAACCCACCCTCACAGCGGAGGCACGCACTATCTGATCACCCACCGGTCACGGGG
>NW_009624559.1:0-780 GCF_000690535.1 Cariama cristata | reverse complement strand
AAAACAAAGGAGGAGCAGGCTTTACCCACAGGCTCAACGGTCACTATTGTAGCCTGTGTTATACAGTAATACCAGAAAAGAGTGTGGGCATTAGACTTCCTGAGAAAGACAACACACCGACAAACTTGCCTAAAATCCCTTGTATTAAAGTCAGTAATATTGGCAGTTTGATCAGCACAGTGTCCTGGTGCTAGAACAGGAGATGGAAGGTTCTACCAGGAGATGTATCTAGCCTGGGTAGGAAAGAGCCAAAAGATTTTATTGTCTGACAGGCGTGCAGTAACCTGCCTGAAATGAGGCAGGGATCATGATTTCCCTTTTCAGTTCTAAGTAAGACTTTGTGTTATTGTCATCCAGCAGTCCTGAGCTGAAATCACTCCTGCTAAACCTTAAGATCTCAGATGCTGAGCAACACACCTAGCAAAACTCATAAGGCATCTTTGTCATTATGATCCTTAATGCTCTAATCATAGCAAATTAAAGGATTGTACAGAGCCACGCTTCCACGAAAAAGTGACAATTAAAGAAGTGATGAGGCAAAGATGGAATTTGTACTGTCCAGCCAAAGACAGCAACATGAACGGTGCTCTATTTCTGCGCTGCTTTATTCTTCTCCGCAGAGCTATTTGCTCCATTTAGCCTTTACACTGGGTCAAGCTGCTGAAGGGGAAGAGCAGAACAGAAGAGAGGAGCTCCTCCTGCTTAGACCGTCTTTCTCGAGCATTTCTCCGGCCACAGGCAGGAGGGACACACCAAGGGGGTACTGGGCAGATTGGGCTA
>NW_009624558.1:0-4233 GCF_000690535.1 Cariama cristata | reverse complement strand
CACCACACCGCTGCCCCGCGGGGATGGCCTGCGGCCCGGCCCACAAGCCACGGGGCAAGCGCCCGAACCCCAGAACCGCAGCTCACTGCTGCGAACAACGCCCAAGTGGCACGGCTGCTCCTGGCCTGTCGGTTATCATCCCTGCAAGCCTTTTTTCTCCCCCCTGGTTAAAAAGCCTCTTGAAAATTCTGGTTAGTGAAGTGTAAATCAATTTTCTAAGTCCCAGCTCCTCACTGTAGTTCAGCGCTTCACACAATTTGATATAAAGACCACTTACAGATCATTCTGACAAAAACCCTACATTTTACTTTTTTTACTAACTGTTCCACCTATCAAGACATACAGAAAACAGTGAACACAAACGTGACATAAGCCAGAGCTTATGACCTCGATCTTGGACCATCACATGTTATCTTTAAGCAAAGAGACAGCAGTCCTTCTCAAGCCAATGTGATTTTCCATTCAAAATAAAATGTGCGTTTATTCAAACCCCTCTAAACAAGCACACTGTTCACATTTCAGACTTGTTTGTAGAACTCTAGTTGAGAGCAGCAGATTACATTTGAATAGCATCCTTGCACTGAAGCACTTTTCATTCCACTGAAAACAATTCTAATGGTGAAATTCAGTACCAGGCAGTCAAAAAATTAGAAACTGAGCTCCAAAGCACAATAGAAATAAGCGACTTTTAACCCTGTAAAAGGAAAGAAAGCATAGTAAGGTTTTTCCCCCCATGCAATCCTCCCGTTCAAAGCGCTTAGGGAAGGCGGTTTATTGCCACAGTGGTCAAAGGTACAATTACAACCTCCTCTGCCTTTGCGTTCAGCAGCGAGAAGGCTGCCTTGCATAAGAAGATTAAAATGCATGAGGTTGCGATCTGCCACTGGATCGCACACTGATTAAAGATAACAGAGGCAGAGGCTGATGTTCAGTTGCCACATCAGCTTTTCACACAGCATGTAGAAACCTGAACATTAAATTGCTACAGACAAACATACACCTGAGTTTTAAACATAAGTGCAAGACCAGGATCTCTAATGAAGCAGTGTGACTGAGGTTGACAAAGCTTCCAAAGCATACAGAAGAAAAAAAACTGGCAACAATTCAGTCACAACATCTGCTATTATCACCATGATGAAGCCTATCAACAAAATTTAGAATTACTTGCAGCTTCCCAGATTTCAAAACCAGTCTCAACACACATCTAATTTATATGTAAAAACAGCATCAGAGGCAGCGAGTAAGAGACTGGGAGACCCTCAGCATTCTTCACGCAAGGGACCAGGAGGCAACAGCTCTGCCGGAAACCCCCTGTACATCAGTTGTGGACATAACTGCTCAAGGAAACCAAGATACCCATCACTCTTTCTTTGTTGACCAGCACGCTGACTTTGCAAGTAAAGGTAAGAATCAAGGTGTCAGCTGCGACCGTACAGCTAATCCTTGCAATTCCATGCTATACCTATTGATTCAAAGTTCAGTGACAGGTTTAACAGGGTTTTTTTTGCTTTCTCCTCGATACCACACATGCTTACATGCAAACTGAGTATGAATGCAGAGTTACCTGCACATGTAAACCCTCAAGCAGACCCGAGTAGAAAAAAAGTAAATCTACCAAAACTCGGTGTCAACACTACAGAAATATCCATTAGCCACAGGCACTACGGAATTCTAGCTCTGCTACTTGTAGACTGCTGGGCATACACAACTAAAAGGCAGCTATTGCCAACTATCTTACAACTTGTATTTGTTTTTAGCAAGAACACTAAAAATACTCAGGATGTAGACTGAACAGCTTAGCTGAAGCCTCAGGACTATTCACGTTTTGAAGACAGAGCGACATTAAATACTAGCTTCAGTGCCTGCTGCTCTCCAAAATAAGTAATTATTTCAGAGCAGGATGTTAATAGATAACTGAGCCTCAATTAATTCTAAAATTGTCAAAAATATTAGCTTCAAAACAGCCTTAATTCATATGTAAAAGAAAGCTTGTCCCATCACAACCTTTTAAAGTCATCTTTATAGTGGAGAAATACTTGCTACTTTGATGTACATACACAAGCTCTGTTGTAGTCTAGCCACACAACCTGTCTTTTAGGCCCTCGGGGTATGTTTCACCAGTTCAAGCTCTCTATTAACTTGCACAACCTGCCAAGTCTTGCATTGACAGTGTTGAAGGCAGGAACATAGGTGTCTGCAAAAATCCTGTGAAGTCGAACAAACATTCATCAAGGATAGCATAAAAACGCCAATCATATCAGCTTCAGGATTCCTCAGATTCACCCTGATTTGGTCTGTGTGTGGAGACACATCCAACATGCTTGGGGTAATCTCTTCTGCCTCATCAGGTATGAAATTGTGCTGCTCCTTTTGTTCTACATGAAAATCCTTTGTTATTTGGTTTTATACTTGTTCTCATTGAGAATATTTAAACAAGACAACAAGTTTCTTGAAGGGAAATATTCAAAAAGAGCCCAAAGATATGCCATGGATAGTACAATTCATTTTTCCAAGATAAGGTACAAGAAAACTGGAATTTGGTTAGAATGCATTTGCCTAACTAAAGCTATTATATAGCACAACTATGGTCTAACTCCATAGTATTCTGAAAGCTTCAACCAGATTGATGAGCCGAAATCACTGCTCCCCAAAAGCCTCTCCCCTGCACATTAGTTCAAAAAATAAAACGATATATGTAAGCTCCTAACTCAAAACCTTTTTCCGATGAAATAAACATTAAATCATGCTGTCAGCCTCTGACCAAATTCTTTAGACAAATATTCTGTGCGGAACCACCATGTTGTATCCATGGTATTAATTCTGAAAGTACCATGCTAATGTGAGCAGTGAAAATGTGTTTTGGCATTACCATATAGTCAGTACATTTAAATTTGCCCCATTTATATTAACTGTACTATCTAAAACGAACAGGAAAAAATTAGCTGAAAGGTCAGCATTAAATATATATGTGCACAGCCTTCTTTAAAGAGAGCTCAATTGCAATTCATGTGGTAATCGAACTCAAGGAATAAAAGCAAGCGTTCACTACTAACCTTAGAAGACTAATTCTTAGGACTGACTAACAGTATAACAATTTAGTTAGGAGGACTGACCACAGAAGCAGCAAAACAGCTGTTTCTTTTGTAGCCTCAAAGGGCCTGTAGCTATTTGAAAGTTACTGTAACATAATACCAGACAAAAAGGAATTCAGCAAGTTTTTTTTGCTCTGTGGGAGGAATTGTTTCCTGCCTTTCTGTACCAGTGGTTTAAAACGACCTAGAGTAACACCACTGAACAGGGGTTACTATCGGACATGCAAATACCATATAAATAATTTGCTACCGGTAGCTTGGTTTCTTCTACTTCCAGCACTAAGTGCTCACGGAATTACCTACACTCATTACTTACTGGTAGCTACACAATACTTACAATATTACCAGTTTTATTATTTTCTTTTTTTAAAAAAGAAGGAATAATACAGTTTTAACAACTAAATTCATAACACCAAAGTTTTAAAACTACACAGAAAAGTCAAGCGAAATTACCAGAAGATGGAATAAAACCAGTGTGTAATCACTTTCATCAATTACAGAAATTGAAAACAAAACAATAAATTAAATCTACTTACGACCACCTTTACCTTACCTTGTCTGTTCTTGTAAGATAAGATGCGGCTCTACAAAAAACTTGACTCTTAATTTCAATCGGTAAGGAGCTAAACCATCTATTTGCTGGGAGATCCTGTTCCGCAAATTCAGCCACAGATTCTCCCCTTTGCTGCCAGTGAACTGCAGTCCAAAATAATCAACTTCTATAATCCCCAGCCTTCTGCAAACCTGAAAGAAAGGTGTTCTCTATAATGAGGCTGTAACATAACGATGAAAAGTATCACCTGACTCAAGTATTGGTTAAGTGAGCAGTCTGAAAACACAAAGAACCAAGTCCTGCTGTTAAGCACCTTTATACAAAAGATTACTCAATTACTTGGGTTTTAAGTCGCATACAAAACAGCACGGAGACAAATACTAAGAATAAACTGGGAATTTCTCCACCGGCCAAAAACCACATGGACTTCCACGGTCAAATTCCATCCCCGCTTCTCACCCCCAGGACAGGCACTTCAGACGGCCAGTGGACTTCCAAAAGATAAGAGGATCTGTTATTCAACACCAGAACCAACAGCACTTTCTAGGCAAGAAGGAGGAAAAAAAAAGTACAACCCACAAGTTTTAC